>NC_057809.1:476999904-477024909 GCF_018294505.1 Triticum aestivum | reverse complement strand
AGTACTTGGACCGCAGCTAAGCCTCCGAGTGAGAGGTTTGCTCTTCACACGGTAGGATTTTTATATCTTAGGCGAGCACTGGGACTGCAGCTAAGCCTCCGAGTGGAAGTCTGGCTTACCACTCGGTAGGATTTTGACAACTTAGGCGAGTACTTGGACTGCAGCTAAGCCTCCGAGTGGAAGTCTGGCTTACCACTCGGTAGGATTTTTATAACTTAGCCAAGCACTGGGCTGCAGCTAAGCCCCCGAGTGGAAGTCTGGCTTACCACTCGGTAGGATTTTGATAACTTAGGCGAGTACTTGGACTGCAGCTAAGCCTCCGAGTGGAAGTCTGGCTTACCACTCGGTAGGATTTTTATAACTTAGGCGAGCACTGGGCTGCAGCTAAGCCCCCGAGTGGAAGTCAGGCTTAATACTCGGTAGGATTTTATTTAATCTTAGGAGAAACGGATTCGCAGCTAAGCCTCCGAGTGGGAGTCTGGCTCACCACTCGGTAAGGATTTTATTTAATCTTACGCGAAACGGATTCGCAGCTAAGCCTCCGAGTGGGAGTCTGGCTCACCACTCGGTAAGGATTTTTACAAACTTAGGCGAAACGGATTCGCGGCTAAGTCACCCACTGAGGGGAAAATTTTATTGGACAAAAATAAAAAGTGACAAAAATTATGGAGGAACTATGACACTATTATTTTGAAATCCATGAACTACAGGAGTACTTTATTGCAACTCATCCGAGTGATAAACTTAAGTGTAAAATGGGTGGAGTAGTTCCGCGTTCCAAGCTCGGGGCTCGTCGATATTATGTTTGACGTTCTAAAGACGGTACGCCCCGTTGTGGAGAACTTTGGTGACAATGAAGGGTCCTTCCCAAGAAGGAGCAAGCTTGTGAGGTTTCTTCTGATCCACTCGGAGAACTAAATCTCCTTCCTGGAAGGCTCGACCCCTCACATTTCTGGCGTGGACACGACGCAAATCTTGTTGGTAAATGGTCGATCGGGTCAGAGCCATCTCTCTTTCTTCCTCTAAAAGGTCGACTGCGTCTTGCCGCGCTTGTTCAGCTTCTGCTTCGTTGTAGATCTCAACTCGAGGAGCATTGTGGAGAAGATCACTCGGCAGGACTGCTTCAGCTCCGTAGACCAAGAAGAATGGAGTTCTTCCGGTCGACCGATTAGGTGTGGTCCGCAGTCCCCAAAGCACCGAGGGAAGTTCGTCGACCCAAGCTCCAGCTGCATGCTTGAGATCACGCATCAGTCGGGGTTTCAATCCCTTGAGAATCAGGCCATTGGCTCGCTCTGCTTGTCCATTCGTCTGCGGATGGGCGACCGAAGCGTAGTCGACTCGTGTGCCTTGAGAGTTGCAGAAATCCCTGAATTCTTCCGAGTCAAAGTTCGACCCATTATCCGTAATGATGCTGTGCGGGACTCCATATCTGAATATCAGTTCCCTGATGAAGCTAACAGCAGCACCGGCGTCAAGGTTCTTGATTGGTTTAGCCTCAATCCACTTGGTGAACTTGTCGACTGCCACCAGTACATGCGTGAAGCCACTTTGCCCTGTTCTCAAAGGACCGACCATGTCCAACCCCCATACTGCGAAAGGCCAGACGAGTGGAATGGTCTTCAGAGCTGATGCAGGCTTGTGTGACATATTCGAGTAGAACTGACATCCCTCGCACTTATCCACTATTTCCTTTGCCATCTCATTCGCCTTTGGCCAGTAAAATCCGGCTCGGTATGCTTTGGCCATGATGGTCCGAGAGGACGCATGATGACCACAGGTTCCTGAGTGGATATCGTTAAGGATGATTCGACCTTCTTCTGGTGTTATGCACTTCTGACCAACTCCAGTCGCGCTTTCTCTATATAGCTGTCCTTTGATTACGGTAAAGGCTTTAGATCGATGGACGATCTGTCGAGCCTCTTCCTCATCCTCCGGGAGCTCTTTTCTCAGGATATACGCGATATACGGAACTGTCCAGTCGGGAATGACCACCAAGACCTCCATGACTAAGTCGACCACTGCTGGGACTTCAACCTCAGTCGGATCTGTGGCACTCTTGGGCTGTGGAGCTTCTTCGGTGAAAGGATCTTCTTTGACCGACGGAGTGTGTATATGCTCCAAGAACACACCACTCGGAATGGCTCCTCTCTTGGAACCTATCTTTGCTAGACCATCAGCTGCTTGATTTTTCAGTCGGGGTATATGATGGAGCTCCAACCCCTCGAACTTCTTTTCCAGCTTCCTCACTGCACTGCAGTATCCAGTCATGGCTGGGCTTCTCACGTCCCACTCCTTCATCACTTGGTTGACCACTAAATCTGAATCGCCATAGACCATCAGGCGACGGACGCCGAGTGAAATGGCCATGCGCAATCCGTATAAGAGGGCCTCATACTCTGCCTCATTGTTGGAGCAATCAAAGTGAATCTGGAGCACATATCTGAGCTTATCTCCTCTGGGGGAAACCAGGACAACCCCAGCACCGGAACCATTCAACATCTTAGAGCCATCAAAAAACATGGTCCAATGCTCCGAGTGGACTTCAGTCGGCTGCTGCTGTTCAATCCACTCGGCGAGGAAATCTGCTATTGCCTGGGACTTAATGGCTTTCTTTGCCTCAAACTTGATATCAAGGGGAAGAAGTTCAATCGCCCATTTCGCCACTCGACCAGTTGCATCTCTGTTGTGCAAAATCTCTGATAGTGGAGCATCGCTGACGACTGTGATGGAATGATCAGAGAAATAATGAGCAACCTTCTTTGTGGTCATGTATATTCCATACACAAGCTTCTGATAATGAGGATATCTCTGCTTGGATGGAGTCAAGACTTCAGACAAATAATACACTGTGCGCTAAACTTTGAAAGCTTTTCCTTCTTCTTCCCGCTCGACCGTAAGCACTGTACTAACGACTTGTCCTGTGGCTGCGATATAAAGCAACAGAGGCTCTTTGCTGATTGGAGCAGCAAGCACCGGCTGGGTGGAGAGCAGAGCTTTTAGCTCGGCAAATGCTGCATCAGCTTCTGGAGTCCACTCGAACTTGTCTGCCTTCTTCATCAGTCGGTAAAGAGGCAATGCCTTTTCACCGAGTCGTGAGATGAATCGACTTAATGCGGCTAAGCATCCAGTAAGCTTCTGGAAATCGTGCACTCGCACAGGGCGTTTCATTCGGAGAATGGTGCCGATCTTTTCTGGATTAGCGTCGATCCCTCGCTCGGAAACGAGAAAACCGAGTAACTTGCCACCAGAAACTCCGAATGTGCACTTTGATGGATTGAGCTTGATATCATACCTTCTGAGGTTGGCAAATGTTTCGGCGAGGTCAGCGAGCAGGTCGGAACCTTTTCGTGACTTGACGACGATATCATCCATATACGCTTCCACATTCCGACTGATTTGAGTGAGTAGACACTTCTGAATCATTCGCATAAATGTGGCTCCGGCATTCTTGAGGCCGAATGGCATGGTGATATAGCAGAAGCACCCGAATGGAGTGATGAAAGCTGTTTTTACCTCGTCGGGTCCGTACAGACGGATCTGGTGGTACCCGGAGTAGGCGTCTAGAAAAGACAATCTCTCTCATCCCGCGGTCGAGTCAACAATTTGATCTATGCGAGGGAGAGAAAAATGATCTTTCGGGCAGGCCCGGTTGATGTGCTTGAAATCAATGCACATTCGGAGCGATTTGTCCTTCTTAGGAACCATGACGACATTAGCGAGCCACTCGGAGTGGTATATCTCTCGGATAAATCCTGCTGCCAACAGTCGAGCCACTTCCTCACCAATGGCTTTTCTCTTCTGGACGGCGGACCGCCGAAGATGCTCTTTGACTGGTTTTGCTGATGAGTCGACTCTTAGGCGATGCTCAGCCAGTCCCCTGGGAACACCTGGCATGTCAGCGGGCTTCCATGCAAAAATGTCCCAGTTCTCACGGGGGAACTGGATGAGCGCTTCTTCCTATTTCGGGTCGAGTGTTGTGGAGATGTGGGTCGGTGCTGCATCGGGGTCGGTCGGGTGAATGTGAATAGGCTTTGTCTCACCGGACGACTGAAATGCAGATTCTGTGGTGGGTTTCTTGGATCGCAGCAAATCACTCGGATCTGCGTTTTGCTTGTATTCTTCAAACTCAACCGCTGTCACCTGGGAATCAACAATCTTTGAGCCCTTCTGAAAGCACTCTTCTGCCTTTTTCCGATCACCGGTGACAGTGATCACTCCTTTGGGGCCTGGCATCTTCAATTTGAGGTACACGTAACATGGTCGAGCCATGAACCGTGCATAAGCTGGTCTCCCCAAGATGGCATGATATGCACTCTGAAAATCCACGACCTCAAACGTCAACTTCTCTTTGCGAAAATGTTTCGAATCACCAAACACCACGTCCAGAGCTATTTGGCCGAGTGACTCGGCTTTCTTCCCTGGTATAACTCCATGAAAGCTCATGTTACTGGTGCTCAGTCGGGACATCGGAATGCCCATTCCTTTCAGTGTGTCTGCATACAACAAATTCAGCCCGCTACCACCGTCCATCAGCACTTTTGTCAGTCGAGTGCCTTCGACAACTGGATCGACCACCAGAGCTTGCCTCCCAGGGGTGGCAATATGAGTCGGGTGATCAGATTGGTCGAATGTGATGGGTGTTTGGGACCATCTCAGATAATTTGCTTTTGCTGGGGTAACCATGTTCACCTCGCGGTTAATGACTTTCAATCGACTCTTGCTTTCCACATCTGCAAAGATCATCAGAGTGGAGTTGATATGCGGATATCCTTCCTCACTGTCCTCCTTGTCTTCGGCCTTGTCCGACTCCTTTTCCTTGTCTTTAGACTGTTTTCCTTGAAACTGCTGGATCAGGAGTCGACATTGGCGAGTGGTATGCTTTGGGTAAATGATATTCCCCTCTTTGTCTTTCTTCGTGTGGATATGACACGGCATATCCATCACGTCGTTCCCTTCTTTATCCTTTACCTTCTTAGGGTTCCAGGATCCTTTTGGTTTCCCTTTAAACTTTCCATGAGCCATGGCCAGAGCCACTCCAGGAGCTGCCGGTTCAGCCTTCCACTTCTGTTTCCGACTGGTGTTTCCCTTCTCCGACTGGCTCGGCTTGTGCTTGCCACTTCGGAGTCGGTCTTCTTCTTCACCATTGGCGTACTTGGTAGCAATTTCCATCATCTGACTCAAGGTCATGTCTCCGGTTCGACCAAATTTCAAACTCAATTCTCTGTTCTTGACACCATCCTTGAAGGCGCAGACTGCCTGATGATCAGACACATTCTCCACAGTATGGTGCAAAGTGATCCATCTCTGAACATACTCCCTGAGAGTCTCATTGGTCTTCTGCACGCAGACTTGCAGCTCCATCAATCCAGCCGGTCGCTTGCAAGTTCCTTCAAATGTTCTGACGAACACTCGGGACAGATCTTCCCAAGTGTAAATGCTGCTAGGAGGTAACTGATTCAACCACGCTCTGGCGGAACCTTCCAACATAAGGGGCAAATGCTTCATGGCCACCTCGTCATTCCCACCACCAATCTGAACTGCCACTCGGTAGTCCTCAAGCCAAATTTCAGGCTTAGACTCACCGGTGAACTTGCTGACTCCTGTTGCCAACCTGAAATTGGGAGGAATCACTGCGGCTCTGATAGCTCTACTGAAACATTCCGGACCAGAAACGTGCACTCGACTGCTCGTGGCCGCATCTCTGTCGAGTCCACCTCGATGGGCTCTGTTCCGGTCGACCAAGCCTTGCACGATAATGGATCACGCGTCGAAGCCTGGTTCCCTGGGGTCGACTGGAACTCTTCGCCCCGCACTGAGCTGACGTCTGTCATCTTGCTGCCGAGGAGCGTAAGACCCACCCCTCAGAGGGGAAGTGGGCACTCGACACCTATCATCTCGGTCGTGTCGGTCTCCATATTGGTCTCGCCGATTCTCGCGCCCCTCACGCCGCGGAGGCGATCTGGGACTGTGAGCCGACTGAACCGTATTCGCAGCGACGGATCGACTGTGAATTCTGTTGCGCGACTGCGACACGGCTGAATTCTGATCTCCTGCTGCCCGGAGCAGATCCTTGATCTGCATCAAGCCTCTGCCAGCTTCCGACTGAGAGGGCTGGATGGACTCTGCTATACGGGTCGCAGCTGCTAAATTCTGGATTGGGGTTCGATATACCTGAGTCGGCGGGAAGAGTTAACGTCGACTGGCGTCGGGAACTCGTTGCCGCGCGCGCTCGTCGAGTGCTCGCTGAAGATTCTCCAGGCGAGCGCGTTCGGCCAAATTGGCCAAACGTGCCTCCTCCAAGGCGCGAGCCTCGGGGGTTTCTCCTGTGATGGGAGTATGCAGGGCATCCATGTTCCTGCGGCGAAGTTCTTCTCTTTGCAGAGAGTCGAGTGGCTCGGGCTGGTACTCTTCGTGGTCTCGTGCGGGGTCGCCTCCGTCGCCTGCCCCACCATCACGGGCGAAGCCAGGGGGGCTGCGAGGCCCGTCGACCATCAGGATTTCTGCCGCTGGATCACTGCTATCGCATTCGGATGCAGTCTCTACGGAGCCAGTCGACAGATCGAACAGGCCGTAGAGAGATTCGTCGGGCTCGATTGCCGCAACTTGGGTGGTGGCCGTCTGGCGAGCCACCGCGTGTCTCACCCACCGCTAAAGCCTCGACCGACCCGAGCGCTTGCACTGGCGGGGGACCGGGAGGGTGGTCGATAGGGGAGTCGACCGATATGGGGTCGACGGTTGCCGCAGCAGAACGCCGCGGACACATGCGCGAAAATGCGTCGCACCGCGGATGGGGAGCGCATCGACGTCGAGTGGAGCCTCCTGGAGCCAGGCGGAGTCGTCGGCGACGAAGGTGAGGGCACCGAGACGAATCTCTCGACCCTCGACCAAAACTCCAGCAGCTACCATGATGAAAGTACTTGGAAGAATCGCAACTTCTCCACAAAATCGCTAAAACACCCGCCCCATGGTGGGCGCCAACTGTCGTGGATCTAAGTCTGACAGTAGAGTGGGGGGTAGGTATGGAGAGGCAAGGTCCTAGCTATGGAGAGGTTGTAAACACAAGAGATGTACGAGTTCAGGCCCTTCTCGGAGGAAGTAAAAGCCCTACGTCTCGGAGCCCGGAGGCGGTTGAGTGGATTATGTGTATATGGATTACAAGGTGCCGAACCCCTCTGCCTGTGGAGGGGGGTGGCTTATATAGAGTGCGCCAGGACCCCAGCCAACCCACGTAATGAAGGGTTTAAGGTACATTAAGTCCGGGGTGTTACTGGTAACGCCCCACATAAAGTGTCTTTACTATCATAAAGTCTACTTAATTACAGGCCGTTGCAGTGCAGAGTGCCTCTTGACCTTCTGGTGGTCGAGTGAGTCTTCGTGGTCGAGTCCTTCAAGTCAGTCGAGTGAGTCCCTTGTAGGTCGACTGGAAGGTGATCTCTTCTAAGGGTGTCCTTGGGCAGGGTACTTAGATCAGGTCTGTGACCCTACCCTAGGTACATGACTCCATCAACAAGCTCGGGACGGACTGCATAATCATGTTCAGCATGAGGAGAAGTAGTGCAATAAAACATACCATGAATTACTATGTGTCTGGATACTTACGGCTTCGCCAGGGGCTTGACCCTGGGTAGCCACTCGTCGCCACTGTAGGCGGCCGTCGTGGAGCAGTACGGAGGGAGGGTCCTTCCCTTCTTGGACCCTTCGGCCTCCCCGGTTGGGTTGGCCTTCCTTTTCTTGTCTCCCCCGGCTGGGGGGAGAGCTTTCCTCCTGCTCCTCCTCATTTTCATGGGAGGAGGGCGCGTCGGAGTCATAGGGCGATGAGTCCGATACAACCTTGCACCGGAGACCCTTTTGGGTCCTCGTGGCCTTCTTCTTGGTCTTCTTTGTCGGCACCTCGTAAGGTGCCGGAGCCAGCATCTCTATTAGGAGAGCATCTGCAGGATCTTCAGGGAGCGGGCTGGGCAATCGAGCTATTCCGCTGTCTTTATCCAGTCCTGTTAATGACATGGAAGCTTAGATCCCTCACATGATTTAACTGGGGTAAATAAATACCCTGTGATATATCAAAACTTACCGGATTGGCACGACGCTTTGCGCTGAGTCCGCGGTCCTCGGTGAGGGAAGGAGGTACCTCGACGCCCTTGAACAGCACCCTCCATACATCCTTGTGCGTCGTGTCATAGAGCTCTCGCAGCTTCTGGTGCTTGGCCGGGTCGAACTCCCACAAATTGAATGCCCGTCGTTGACACGGGAGAATCCGGTGGAAGAGCATGACCTGGACCACGTTGACGAGCTTGATTTTCTTGCTCATCATGTTCGTGATGCAGGTCTGGAGTCCGGTCAGCTCTACCGAAGAACCCCAGGACAAGCCCTACTCTTTCCAAGAAGTGAGCTGCGTGGGGATTCCGGATAGAAATATGGGGGCCGCCACCCAGTTGGTGTCGCACGGCTCGGTGATGTAGAACCACCCGATTGCCACCCCTTTATGGTCTCCATGTAGGAGCCTTCGAGCCAGGTGACGTTAAGCATTTTTCCCACCATGGCGCCTCCGCACTCTGCTTGCTGGCCAACCACCACCTTCGGTTTGACATTGAAGGTCTTCAGCCACAGGCCAAAATGGGGCCTAATGTGGAGGAAGGCCTCGCACACGACGATGAACGCCGAGATGTTGAGGATGAAATTGGGGGTCAGATAATGAAAATCCAGCCCATAGTAGAACATGAGCCCGCAGACAAACGGGTGGTGTCGGTGTCAAAACCGGCGGATCTCGGGTAGGGGGTCCCGAATTGTGTGTCTAAGGCGGATGGTAATAGGAGGTAGGGAACATGATGTTTTACCCAGGTTCGGGCCCTCTTGATGGAGGTAAAACCCTACGTCCTGCATGATTTATTCTTGATGATATGAGTATTACAAGAGTTGATCTACCACGAGATCGGAGAAGCTAAACCCTAGAAGCTAGCCTATGGTATGATTGTATGTATATCTCTATCGACTAGCCTGGCCTCGGTTTATATAATGCACCACAGGCCTAGGATAACAAGAGTCCTAGCCGAATACGCCGGTGGGGAGGAGTCCTTGTCTTGATCCCCAAGTTTTGTAGAATCTTCCATGTATGCGGAAGCTGTCCGAACTGGCCCATGAGTATACGGCCATGGGGGTCCTCGGCCCAATCTAACAGATCGGGAGATGACGTGGTGAGTACCCCCTAGTCAAGGACACCGTCAGTAGCCCCCTGAACTGGTCTTCAAGTTAGAGACGCTCCTCGATTCTTCCGAACTGTTCTTCATCTTCGGTTGTCGGTCTTGGAAACTGGTTCAACAAATCTTCCCATCTTCGATCTTGAGGATCGCCGAAATGCATTCGACAAGTTTACACGTCGGGTATCTCAGGAGCCTCTTTAAGTTTCCGGCCTTTATCAATGCCTTGTTATTTTTATGCCACACCTCAGGTTTGAAGTTGTTCCCGGGAGGCAGTGTCCTCTTGCGTCCGACCTCTAACGCCGGATAGCATTCGAGGTATTTTTTCTCAATATTTTTGATTGGTGCAATTTATTCTCTGCCGAGATATATAGCCAGTATCCCTCAAGGTGTGTGTCGGTTTAAAACCCGAGATGCACCTGAAGGATGACGTAAGACCGCTGATCCCAGTAGCTGCTGAGACTCACGTTGATTTGTAAAATCGGCCTGAGGATCAAGTCCTAGCTCGGCAGGATACTTCGGGACACAAAAAGCGGCATGCTCAGTCCTCGAGACTCGGGTTGGGTGCGGCCAACCAACCTAAGGATCAAAATCTCCTCAGAAACTGTATTGCACTTAAAATTTTTTGCATTGGATAGGCAATGCAGTAGCCCCTGAGACACTGGTCGGGTGGCAACACCAGATCAGGGGATCGATGTGCCCCTTTAATATTTGTAAATAATAAGCCCAGAGCCCAGTAGCCCCCGAGCCTTAATGCGGGCATGGGTGGCCGAATTAAGGATCAATATACATAGTAAAATCACAAATTATGTGTAATGACTCTATGTATCCAAGTACTTTACGTCATTAATGCTTGGATCCGCATTGTACAAAACTTTGTTGACCGACCATCGGCTTCCACCTCCTCGGCCAGTAGCCGAGGAGTGTTTGTCCTACTTTATAAAGCCTTTATGAGGGTAAAGATTTACGACAAACAAGGCAATCTAGCCATACGGTTTTATAAACAAAGGTACGCAGAGAGATATGTTATATTATGGTTTAACATAAGAAATGTCTTCCAAAGAAAATAGTCCCGCTATTGGTTTCTTTCTTTGGGTTGTCATGCTAAGCATGATCATGAAACCTCAGCTCTAATGTAAGAGCAAAATATTGAGGATTTAGTTTGGGAGGCCAGGTAATAGCCCCAGGTAGTGTTCGGCGACAGTCGAGGTCAAGCCGTAAACACTTCGTCCATTGTTATTAATGGCCCGTCATTTAACACCGTCATTGGATCGCTGACCAGTTTACGCTTATTGTGACAGTCAGTTTTCGGCTTTCTCCACTGAGGTGCTTAACCATGTCAGGTGGAAGCACAATCGCAGTGGTTCTCCCTTTGCACACCTAGCCAAACAAAGCGGAACATAAGAGGCAAGAGCAGGAGCCGGGCAACCCAACTATTGACCGAAGACACAATTCGAAACCGATGCATATATAGCAATATCCAAGAATGTTTTTGCCGAATCTCTAAAGGTGTCCGGTGTTGCACTACGAGACTTGTGCTGAAAACACACAAATAGTTTAAAAGTGCCACAAGCTTGGAAAACCAAAAAAACGTCAGTAAAAACTTGACATCCAAGCAAGATCACGTGTTCGGTGCCAATCCGAAAATTGGCAAAAAAAGTGCTTCTGTCGTGCTTTAACATGACACATCCTATCTCAAGACTTCAAGCGGGTCAGCCTATGGCTTCAACCTCCTATCCCGAGGGCGAAGTACTTCTCATTAGGCCACTTTAGCAAACTAAACTCTAGCGGCATTGAGAGAGAAATTAGGCTCCCCGGCTAGTGACCACACGCTCGTGTCGAAAAAAGGAGTGATAGATAATAATAATAATGATAATAATAATAAAACTTTGGAACGACTAAGAAGAAGAACACTTATCATAAAACGGCTCACATAAATTTAAGAGCCCCCAAGTGACTTGGGTAAAAGAATGATTGCATGTACCGAAGTACTTATATCATATCTATGTTCAACCGAACTTTAAACGCGTCTTAACCGACCATCGGCTTCTCCCTCTTCGGTCAAGGACCGAAAAGTGTTATGTACTCCATCTGTTGAGAATATCGATGGTGTTTCCAATAACCAGGCAATCAGGCCATAAGGCTGTAACAGACAAAGCGCGCTCAGGGAACTTATGCTATATTACTGCGAAGTGTAAGAAGCATCTTCGAAGAAAATAGTACCCCCATCGATACCTTTCTTCGGTGCTCATTGTTATTATGAGACTTGTGCAATAGATTTTTTGTACTCATGAGTTCCGTTGTGTGCCGACCATCATTGAAAACTATAAGAGCGCTAGCTTTCGGCTTCACCCAGTCTGAGGTCCGGCTCGGATGACCCGATCATGACAATCGTAGAGGTGCTCCCTTTACTCCCTAGTCGAACAATCGGGAACGTAGGGGTAAACACAGGAGCGAGGCAACCCAGCTTGCAAATCGCTTAAGTCAATATGGTGCATATTGTGGTGTAATACATGAACCAGGAATGAAGCCGTACAAGTATAATCATATGCAAGAGGAAAAGCTTCATGAAGGAAGCCCCCAAATGAATTGGGTATTTGAATTTATGCGTCACAAACAAAGTTTGGGCAAGGAAATTTTTTACAAGCAACTTTTTTCCAAAAAAGTATAATGCTTGGTCGAACCGAACACAAGTTAGAAATTAAAGCTTTGAGCATGAAAGTGACTTAGCTGGTTAATGTGTTCGGTATAGATGACGCGGTCCGAGCTTGATGCGGGACAAGGTTCCATCCCCCAAGCCGGTCCCGAGGTGGCGGAGCGGCGAGCTCGACACACCAAAGTGGTGACATAGCACGGTCAATGCAGACCGGCAGAGTGACGCCAAAGTCCCCGGATCATTTTCCTATGCACAAAAAATAGTGCAAACCAGAGATAATAGTAATAATGATAATTAAAAAAATCGTTGCATAATAAATAATTTATGCAAAGTGACTAATAAAAGAAATATGGTCTGGCGCCGAAGTTAATGTTGATGCAGGGCATCGGCGTGATGCGGTAAAGGCGTTGCAAAGCCTGAATTCATAGGTCGGTCTGAGCTCCGGATGCGGCGTTCGCCAAACTATGTACGGAAACTGACCGAACCACCATGCGACTATCGTTAATGCGGCCACCATTTGATAGACCTGTGTACATATGATGGACAAATCAGAGTAATAATTCCTTGGGAAAAATGAACCCAAACAAGCAAAAAATACTGGGATTAATTGCACCTGGTTTATTTGTTGTAGCAATCCGAAGGAAGGTGATTCCCAAAATTGGGACTCGATCCGCACACCCATTGCCTGATGGGTGATAAAACGACGGCATGGCAATGCTGGCAAAGGTTGGCTCGCCGAGGCAAAGCCCTCGGTCCAGCTAACGTGACGGAGCTTGTCGGCTAGTGACGCCAAAGTGTCCGGAGTAGGTTGATGAAGAGATGGCGAAGCCCCTGGTCCAGCCGAGATGTCGAAGCCTCGATGTCAGCCGATGAGTCGAAGCAGGTCGGCGTGATGGACACCAGCTTGAAGAAGCAATAGTGTGGCCCTGCCGATGCAGGTCGTGACGTGGTCGATGCCGGCCTGATGAAGCGACCGTGCGGCGATGCTGGTATGCCCGCTCCATGTAATCCGTGGGGCGGCGATGTTGGTGATGATTTATCCTTCGCGATACCGGATTCCTGTTCGGCTTGCCGAGATGATGATCCGAAAAAGTTGAGCTCGGCTCAACAAAGTGACTACATGTCTAGCGCTGGTCGGCAGCTGTGGAGCAATATTGCCGGACTGGTTTAACACCAGCATGATCAAAAGATCTTAAAGTTAGCGGGGTGTGTTCAGAAACAAAACACAATACCCCATACAAAACTTCCTTCAAAAGGGATGTCCGAAATCCCGTTCATAAAAAAGACAAACTCGGTTCGGATTCGTTTTCGCGCAAAAAAGAGATCCGAAAAGTGATGCACTAATCGGAAGTTCCCGGAGTTTGGACGGTAGGATCGAGCTGAAATTTGGAGAGGTGGTAGATATAGGAATTTTGCAGCCGATCGACGGTTGGATCTTCCAAAGGACGTCCGAGATAGAAGGTGGACACCACACCCTAAACTCATCCAAATTCCCGTCCAGATTTGACAGGGCTCCGGTATATCGTGGATTGCCAGAGATTCCTCCAACGGAACTCGACGAAATTTTCAAGGGTTGTTGTAGACTCAATTCCGCACAATTCCACCAAAGTGATCGTTAAAAAGACACTTGAGGAGGCGGTGGCGGCGGACACAAGTTTGCTGTCCAGAAAAACAGCACAGTCACCCGAGGGCAATGTTGACGTTGAGCCCCCGGGCTCCCTAGATGATTCCTCCATGATCTTGATAGAGATCGGAGTTGATGTTTATAAAGGCCCTCATCCGAACATGACGATCGGAGGTAGGGCGCAGTCCTTGGTCAAACTAGGGTGACTAGTCGAGCTGGTGACGAAGATGCTGAAGTCACAGTTGTTTTGCAGGCGAGCCATCAATCTTTTGCCGAACACACAGTGGAACTCTCAATGAAAGCACCAATGTCGGTGTCAAAACCGGCGGATCTCGAGTAGGGGGTCCCGAACTGTGCGTCTAAGGCAGATGGTAATAGGAGGCAGGGACACGATGTTTTACCGAGGTTCGAGGCCTCTTGATGGAGATAAAACCCTACGTCCTGCTTGATTTATTCTTGATGATATGAGTATTACAAGAGTTGATCTACCACGAGATCGGAGAGACTAAACCCTAGAAGCTAGCCTATGGTATGATTGTATGTATATCTCTATCGACTAGCCTGGCCTCGGTTTATATAATGCACCAGAGGCCTAGGATAACAAGAGTCCTAGCCGAATACGCCGGTGGAGAGCAGTCCTTGTCTTGATCACCAAGTTTTGTAGAATCTTCCATGTATGCGGCAGCTGTCCGAACTGGCCCATGACTATACGGCCATGGGGGTCCTCAGCCCAATCTAACAGATCGGGAGATGACGTGGTGAGTACCCCCTAGTCCAGGACACCGTCAGGTGGAGAGGAAATCCCAGTTCGCGGACAAAGTGGGTAAGAAAAACTACCCTCTCATGGGGTTCGAGCGTAGGGATGATCTGCCCTACATCTAGCAGCCGGTGCGTGATATCCGTTGCCTGATATCTGGCTTCCCGTAACTTTGTGATGTTCTCCTCCGTGACGGAGGAGACCATCCACTTGCCTCCCGCTTCGGACATGCTTGGAGTGGTTTGAGAAGAAATACGTGAACTTGGGCGTAGCAACTCGAGTGTGCGAGAATGGGAAAGCAAGGAGGAAGAAGGCGTGCATGAAAAGAGTGAATCCTAATCCCTTTATAAGGGTGGAAGAAGCGATGCGCCTCCCCACTTACCTGATAAAATCGCTTATTCCCCAAGCACCGTAATTGATGGAGCGGTTGGGTTACCCACGTCCATATTGATGAGAAGCCCGTAATAAGGGGAACACGATCTTTGCTTTGACAAGACGTGTCGAGAAAACTGCCTCGCAATATGTGCGGTGCTGGTTGAGAAAAACGGTTCGAATAATGACCGGGACATGGCATGATGTCATGCTGTCAAAACGTGTCAGCAGATTAGATTTGTGGAAATATTATTCTCTGTACGGTGGTATGTGGAACTTGTTTTGTAGAGCCGGACACTATCCTTGTGTTCAAAATCTTCCAAGGAGTATTCGGAGGAGGAACCCGCCTTCCAATGCCGAAGACAAAACTGCGCGCCGGATGATGACCCACAAGTATAGAGGATCTATCATAGTCCTTTCGATAAGTAAGAGTGTCGAACCCAATGAGGAGCAGAAGGAAATGATAAGCGGTTTTCAGCAAGGTATTCTCTGCAAATACTGAAATAAGTGGTAACAGATAGTTTTGTGATAGGATAAATTGTAACGGGCAACAAGTAACAAAAGTAAATAAAGTGCAGCAAGATGGCCCAATCCTTTTGTAGCAAAGGACAAGCCGGAACAAACTCTTATAATAGGAAAAGCGCTCCCGTGGACACATGGGAATATCGTCAAGCTAGTTTTCATCAAGTTCATATGATTCACGTTCGATACTTTGATAATTTCATATGTGGGTGGACTGGTGCTTGGGTGTTGTTCTTACTTGAACAAGCGTCCCACTTATGATTAACCTCTATTGCAAGCATCCGCAACTACAACAAAAGTATTAAGGTAAACCTAACCATAGCATGAAACATGTGGATCCAAATCAGCCCCTTACGAAGCAACGCATAAACTAGGGTTTAAGCTTCTGTCACTCTAGCAACCCATCATCTACTTATTACTTCCCAATGCCTTCCTCTAGGCCCAAATAATGGTGAGGTGTTATGTAGTCAACATTCACATAACACCACTAGAGGCTAGACAACATACATCTTATCAAAATATCAAACGAATACCAAATTCACATGACTACTAATAGCAAGACTTCTCCCTTGTCCTCAGGAACGAACGTAATTGCTCACAAAGCATATTCATGTTCATAATCAGAGGGGTAATAATATGCATATAGGATCTGAACATATGATCTTCCACCAAATAAACCAACTAGCATCAACTACAAGGAGTAATCAACACTACTAGCGACCTACTAGCACCAATCCCGGACTTTGAGACAAGAATTGGATACAAGAGATGAACTAGGGTTTGGAGATGAGATTGTGCTGGTGAAGATGTTGATGGAGATTGCCCTCTCCCAATGAGAGGAGCATTGGTGATGACAATGGTGATGAATTCCCCCTCCCGGAGGGAAGTATCCCCGGCAGAACAGCTCTGCCGGAGCTCTAGATTGGATCCGCCAAGGTTCCGCCTCATGGCGGCGCAGTCTTGTCCCGAAAAGTTCCTTTCTATTTTTTTCTCATCGAAAGACTTCATATAGGAGAAGATGGACGTTGGAGAGCCACCAGGGGGCCCACGAGGTAGGGGGCACGCCCTAGGGGGGGCACCCCCACCCTCGTGAGCAGGGTGTGGACCCCCTGGCCTTCATCTTTAGCGAGGATTTTTCTTTATTTATTTTAAGATGTTTTGTGGAGTTTCAGGACTTTTGGAGTTGTGCAAAATAGGTCTCTAATATTTGCTCCTTTTCCAGCCCAGAATTCCAGCTGCCGGCATTCTCGCTCCTTATGTAAACCTTCTAAAATAAGAGAGAATAGCCATAAGTATTGTGACATAAAGTGAAATAACAGTCCATAATGCAATAAATATCGATATAAAAGCATGATGCAAAATGGACTTATCAACTCCCCCAAGCTTAGACCTCGCTTGTCCTCAAGCGAAAAGCCGATAACAATAAATATGTCCTCATGTTTAGAGGTAGAGGCGTCAATAAAAATAAAATACGGACATGAAGGCATCATGATTATTCTCATAGCAGCAACATATATAGATTTTGTCATATGATTACTTATGTTCAAGTGATGATCTATTCACAATGCAAAAGTATAAATCATAAACCTTATTGGGCTCCGACAAACTATAATCTCAGTCATTGAAGCAATTGCGATTTATCATAACGTCGGAAAGAGTCTATGTCAGAGCTAAAAAACAAGTTCACATACTCAACTATCATTTAGTCCTCCATAATTGCTAACACTCACACTATACTTGTGGTTACGGAGTTTTAATCGGACACAGAGAAAGATAGGGGCTTATAGTTTTGCCCCACAACCTTTTACCTTAAGGGTAATGTCAACAATAATGGTTCATGCTCCCCTACATCCAATTAGATATATATATATATCATGTTCTTTCCAACATGCTGAGCTTGCCAAAGGATAAAATGAAAAATAAAAGGTGAAGATCACCATGACTCTTGCTTAAGGTATAAGATAATAATAAAGGATAGGCCCTTCGCAGAGGGAAGCAGAGGTTGCCATGCGCTTTTATGGTTGGATGCACAAAATCTTAATGCGAAAGAACGTCACTTTATATTGCCCCTTGTGATATGAACCTTTATTATGTAGTCCGTCGCTTTTATTACTTCCACATCACAAGATCGTATAAAGCTTATTTCTCCCACACCAATCAATCATACATATTTAGAGCAATTTTTATTGCTTTGCACCGATGACAACTTACTTGAAGGATCTTACTCAATCCATAGGTAGATATGGTGGACTCTCATGGCAAAACTGGTTTAGGGGTATTTGGAAGCACAAGTAGTATTTCTACTTGGTGTTGAGAATTTGGCTAGCATGAGGGGGAAAGGTAAGCTCAACAAGTTAGAGAATCCATGACAACATACTTTATCTCAAATATAAGAAAGACATAACTCATTACGTTGTCTTCCTTGTCCAACATCAACTCTTTAGCATGTCATATTTTAATGAGTGCTCCCAATCATAAAAGATATCAATGATAATATATCTATATGTGAAAACCTCACTTTCCTTATTACTTCCTATTAATTGCAACAATGACCAAAGCTATGCTTGCCAACTCCCAACAACTTTTAATCATCATAATCTTTCTATCTGAAGTCATTACTCTCAATAAGATCAATATGAACTTTTTGTTTCTTTTTATTCTTTTTCTCTTTTCTTTTATTCACCCAAGATCATGGAAAAATAATCAAGCCCTTGACTCAACACTAATCTTTATTATATATAGCTCACGGACTCGATTACATAGAGAGATCATAAAGCAAACTCAAAACTAGATCATGCCATAAACTTTATTCTACTAGATCAAGATACTACTAATAGGATCGAACTAAGAAAAATGGTAAAGATAGGAGTTGTGATTGTGATATGATACCGGGGCACCTCCCCCAAGCTTGGCAGTTGCCAAGGGGAGTGCCCATACCCATGTGATTATATCTCCTTCTTTGTTGTTGGTGTAATATTCTTGGCAATTATTCCCCTCAGGATGCGGTTTTCCTCTTCGAGTTTATTGACTTGTTGTTTGAGGTCCATTATTTCCCTACGAAGCTTTCCTATGATAGCTAAAGCTCCTTGCACCCAAGGGTGTTACATAGCTGCGGGAGAACAAGTGACACTCCTCTTCATATTTTCATAAGAAAGAAATCTGACATTAGAAGGGATAACCGAATTTGGAATAGTTGAGCTCTGTAGTTCCCCCATCGTGAGCCTAGCTCGGAGGCGAGAGGTGACTTCTTCATCCTCCATGGCATCTACTCTCATCAAGTTAGCCTCCATCCCTTCCTCCGTTGCTGGCCCAAAGTGGTCAGCGTCGCTGTTTGCCCTTGGTTCTGGTGCCGGATTATATACCCGGCTCTCCCCGATTGACTCTTGAGAAGACATCTTGTTCTAATCTGCAGCAGCAACAGCTCGAAAACAAAAACAGAGGAGGTTTGTGTGATACAGGAGTCAAAACCTTCGGGATGTTATATAATGACTTTTTACCGACCAAAATACGTAACGTGTAAGAAAACGGAGTCTGGGAGGCACACGAGGTGCTCATGAGGTAGGGGGCGCGCCCAGGGGGGTAGGGCGCGCCCACCACCCTCGTGGGGCCCTCGTGTTCTTCCCGGACTGCTACTTATTTTTCTATTTTTCTAAATATTCCAAAACGGAGAAATATTGCCTTAAAAATTGTTTTGGAGTCGGTTTACGTACCGTACCACATACCTATTCCTTTTCGGAGTCTGAAACATTCTGAAAAGTGTCCCTTATGTATTCCTCCGGGGTTACGGTTTCAATAATATTGGTTTCAACATTTGTGGGATTACCTGAGATATAATGTTTGATTCTTTGACCGTTTACCACCTTCAGATTTGTGCCCTCGAAGTTGTTGATTTTTATGGCACCGAAACAATAGACCTCTTCGATAACATAGGGGCCTTCCCATTTAGAGAGAAGTTTTCCTGCAAAAAATCTTAAACAAGAATTGTATAGCAATACATAATCACCTACATTAAACTCACGCTTTTGTATCCTTTTGTCATGACATCTTTTAACTTTTTCTTTAAACAACTTGGCATTTTCATAAGCTTGGGTTCTCCATTCATCAAGTGAGCTAATATCAAATAAACTGTTCTCACTGGCAGGTTTAAAATCATAGTTGAGCTCTTTAATAGCCCAATATGCCTTATGTTCTAGTTCGAGAGGTAAGTGACATGCTTTTCCATAAACCATTTTATACGGAGACATACCCATAGGATTTTTGTATGCAGTTCTATAAGCCCACAATGCATCATCAAGTTTTTTGGACCAATTCTTTCTAGACCTATTAACAGTCTTTTGCAAAATTAATTTGAGCTCTCTATTGCTCACTCTACTTGACCACTATACTATGGGTGATAAGGAGATGCAATTATATGATTAACATCACATTTAGCAAGCATTTTACGGAAAGCACCATGAATAAAGTCCGAACCACCATCAGTTATTAAATATCTAGGGACTCCAAACCTTGGGAAAATAACTTCTTTAAGCATTTTAATAGAAGTGTTATGATCAACACTACTAGTTGGAATAGCTTCTACCCACTTAGTAACGTAATCAACAGCAACTAGAATATGTGTGTATCCATTAGAGGCAGGAAAAGGTCCCATATAATCAAAGCCCCAAACATCAAATGGTTCAATAACAAGTGAATAATTCATAGGCATTTCTTGACGTCTACTAATATTACCAATTCTTTGACATTCATCACAAGACAAGACAAACTTACGGGCATCCTTGAAGAGAGTAGGCCAATAAAAACCAGATTGCAATACCTTATGTGCAGTTCTATCTCCAGTGTGGTGTCCTTCATAAGCCTCGGAATGACACTTGCGTAGGATCTGTTCGTGTTCATGCTCAGGTACACAACATCTAATAACACCATCTACTCCTTCCTTATAAAGATGTGGGTCATCCCAAAAGTAATGTCTTAAATCATATAAAAACTTTTTCTTTTGCTGGTATGTGAAGCTAGGTGGTATAAACTTAGCAACAATATAATTAGCATAATCACCATACCATGGAGTACTACGAGAAGTACTTATAACATTTAATTGTTCATTAAGAAATCAATCATTAATAGGTAGTGGGTCATCAAGAATATTTTCTAAACTAGACAAGTTGTCTGCAACGGGGTTCTCAGCTCCCTTTCTATCAACAATATGCAAATCAAATTCTTGTAGCAAGAGAACCCATCTAATAAGTCTAGGTTTAGCATCTTTCTTTTCCATAAGATATTTAATAGCAGCATGATCAGTTTGAATAGTTACTTCAAAATCAACAATATAAGACCTGAACTTATCACAAGCAAATACAACTACTAAAAGCTCTTTTTCAGTAGTAGCATAATTTCTTTGAGAATTGTCTAGAGTCTTACTAGCATAATGAATAAAATTTAATTTCTTATCAACTCTTTGCCCTAGAACAGCACCTACAGCATAATCACTAGCATCACACATAATTTCAAAGGGTAAATTCCAATCCGGTGGCTGAACAACAGGTGCAGAGACTAATGCTTTCTTAAGTATTTCAAATGCTTCTACACAATCATCATCAAAGACAAATGGTGTATCTTTTTGCAATAAATTAGTCAGAGGCCGAGAAATTTTTGAGAAGTCCTTAATGAACCTCCTGTAAAATCCGGCGTGACCAAGGAAACTTCTTATACCTTTGATGTCCTTGGGACATGGCATCTTTTCAATAGCATCAACCTTGGCTTTATCAACTTCAATACCTCTTTCAGAAACTTTATGCCCCAAGACAATACCTTCATTAACCATAAAGTGTCACTTTTCCCAATTCAAGACAAGATTAGTTTCTTCACATCTCTGCAAAACTCGATCAAGATTGCTCAAGCAATCATCAAAATAGGAACCATAGATGGAAAAGTCGTCCATGAAAACCTCACAAATCTTTTCACAAAAGTCAGAGAATATAGCCATCATGCATCTTTGAAAGGTAGCAGGTGCATTACATAAACCAAAAGGAATACGTCTATAAGCAAAAGTACCAAAAGGGCATGTAAAAGTAGACTTTGATTGATCTCTAGCCGACACAGGTATTTGAGAGGAACCAGAATAACCATCTAGAAAGCAATAGTGTGTATGTTTGCATAATCTTTCTAGCATTTGATCAATAAAAGGTAAGGGGTAATGATCTTTCTTAGTAGCTTTATTTAATTTGCGGAAATCAATTACCATCTTATAACCTGTGATAATTCTTTGTGGAATCAATTCATCTTTATCATTAGGAACAACAGTGATACCTCCATTCTTAGGGACACAATGGACAGGACTTACCCACTCACTATCAGCAACGAGATAGATTATACCTGCCTCCAGAAGCTTTAGTATTTCTTTTCTTACCACTTCTTTCATTTTAGGATTCAGACGTCGTTGAGGATCACGAACTGGTTTGGCATCTGCTTCCAAATTTATTTTATGTTGACATAGAGTGGGACTAATGCCCTTAAGATCATCAAGAGTATATCCAATAGCAGCACGATGCTTCTTTAGAGTTTTCAATAATCTTTCTTCTTCATGCTCTGAAAGGTTAGTACTAATAATAACAGGATATATCTTCTTTTCATCAAGATAAGCATATTTAAGATTATCAGGCAAAGGTTTAAGCTCAAACATGGGATCACCTTTAGGTGGAGGAGGATCCCCTAAAATTTCAACAGGAAAATTATGTTGCAGCATAGGTTCCTGTTTAAAGAATACTTCATCTATTTCCCTTCTTTCATTCATGAACATATCATTTTCATGGTCTAGCAAATAGTGTTCTAAAGGATCACTAGGAGGTACGTCAATAGAAGCAGGACCAATAATTTCATCCTTACTAGATAATTCTTCCTCACGATGTTGTTTACTAAATTTAGAGAAATTAAACTCATGAACCATATCATCCAAGCCAACAGTAACAACATTCTTTGTGCAATCTATGGTAGCATTCACAGTATTTAAGAAGGGTCTACCAAATATAATGGGACAAAAACTATCTTGTGGGGAACCAAGAACAAGAAAATTAGCAGGATATTTAGTTTTCCCACACAATACTTCCACATCTCTAACAAATCAAATTGGTGCAATAGTATCTCTATTAGCAATTTTAATAGTAACATCAATATCTTCTAACTCAACAGGTGCAATTTCATTCTTAATTTCTTCGTATAAGTCAATAGGTATTACACTAGCACTAGCACCCATATCACATAAGCCATGATAACAATGATCTCCTATTTTAACAGAAATAATAGGCACGCCTACCACAGGTCTATGTTTATCTTTATCACAAGGTTTAGCAATTCTAGCAGTTTCACCTTCGAACAGGATAACATGCCCATCAATATTATCAGACAAGAGATCTTTAACAATAGCAATATTAGGTTCTACTTTAACTTGCTCCGGAGGTGTATAAGTTCTAATATTGCTTTTATGAACAACAGTTGAAGCTTTAGCATGATCCTTTATTCTAACAGGGAAAGGTGGTTTCTCAATATAAGAAGTAGGAATAATAGGATCATTATAAGTGACAGTCTTTTCTTCAACTTTAATAGGTGCAGCTACTTTTACTTCTATGGGAGGATGATATTTAAACCACTTCTCCTTAGGGAGATCAACATAAGTAGCAAAGGATTCACAGAAAGAAGCTACTATCTCAGAGTAAGTCCATATTTAGTACTAAACTTATAGAAAATATCGGTGTCCATAAAAGATTTAACACAATCAAACTTAGGTGTCATACCCGACTCCTTACCTTCGTTGAGGTCTCAATCTTCAGAGTTGCGTTTAATTCTATCCAATAAATTCCATCAGAATTCAATAGTCTTCATCATAAAAGAGCTAGCACAAGAAGTATCGAGCATGGTGCGATTGTTTTCAGAAAGCCGACATTAAAATTTTGAATGATCATTTCTCTTGAGAGCTGATGATTGGGGCATGAATATAACATTGATTTAAGCCTCCCCCAATCTTGAGCGATGCTTTCTCCTTCGCGAGGCCAGAAATTATATATATAATTGCGATCACGATGAACAAGATGCATAGGGTAATACTTTCCATGAAATTCTAGCTTCAATCTTTTATAGTCCCATGATCTCATATCATCACATAGCCTATACCATATCAATGCGTCTCCCTTCAAAGATAAAGGGAAGACCTTCTTCTTAGCAACATCATCGGGTATATCTGCAAGCTTAAATAATCCACAAACTTCATCCACATATATCAAGTGCTCATCAGGATGCTTTGTTCCATCTCCTGTAAAAGGGTTAGCTAGCAGTTTTTCCATCATACCCGAAGGAAATTCGAAAGGAGTTTCATTTTCAATAGGTTCAGTAGGTTGAGGAGCAACTCTTTGCTCTACTAGACGGGGTGAAGATACCCCAAACAAGCCCTTCAGAGAATTACTTTCCATAGTAACAAGTGACAGTAAATTTCAGCACACTATATAAATTTTTCCTTACCAAATTCCACCTACCAAAGGCGCTACACTCCTCGGCAACAGCGCCAGAAAAGAGTCTTGATGACCCACAAGTATAGGGGATCTATCATAGTCCTTTCATAAGTAAGAGTGTCGAACCCAACAAGGAGCAGAAGGAAATGATAAGCGGTTTTCAGCAAGGTATTCTCTGCAAGTACTGAAATAAGTGGTAACAGATAGTTTTGTGATAGGATAAATTGTAATGAGCAACAAGTAACTAAAGTAAATAAAGTGCAGCAAGATGGCCCAATCCTTTTGTAGCAAAGGACAAGTCAGAACAAAATCTTATAATAGGAAAAGCGCTCCCGATGACACATGGGAATATCGTCAAGCTAGTTTTCATCACGTTCATATGATTCGCGTTCGATACTTTGATAATTTGATATGTGGGTGGACCGGTGCTTGGGTGCTGTTCTTACTTGAACAAGCGCCCCACTTATGATTAACCTCTATTGCAAGCATCCTCAACTACAACAAAAGTATTAAGGTAAACCTAACCATAGCATGAAACATGTGGATCCAAATCAGCCCCTTACGAAGCAACGCATAAACTAGGGTTTAAGCTTCTGTCACTCTAGCAACCCATAATCTACTTATTACTTCCCAATTCCTTCCTCTAGGCCCAAATAATGGTGAAGTGTTATGTAGTCGATGTTCATATAACACCACTAGAGGCTAGACAACATACATCTTATCAAAATATCAAACGAATACCAAATTCACATGACTACTAATAGCAAGACTTCTCCCTTGTCCTTAGGAACGAACGTAATTACTCACAAAGCATATTCATGTTCATAATCAGAGGGGTAATAATATGCATATAGGATCTGAACATATGATCTTCCACCAAATAAACCAACTAGCATCAACTACAAGGAGTAATCAACACTACTAGCAACCTACTAGCACCAATCCCGGACTTTGAGACAAGAATTTGATACAAGAGATGAACTAGGGTTTGGAGATGAGATGGTGCTGGTGAAGATGTTGATGGAGATTTCCCTCTCCCGATGAGAGGAGCGTTGGTGATGACGATGGTGATGATTTCCCCCTCCCGGAGGGAAGTATCCCCGGCAGAACAGCTCTTCCTTCGCTACTACTGCTAGCTGAAGCCGATCGATGGGATGAATAGTGAGCATTGCGGGGGGGGGGGAGGTTGGATGAATAGTGAGCGGTGGCATTGCCTCTGGATGAACAGGACCCCGTGGTGTGGTGGAGGGCTGGATAAACAGTAGACGGTGGAGGGGTGCCCGTGGAGGGGTGGATGAACAGGACCCCGTGGTTTGGAGGGCTGGATGAACAGTGGACGGTGGAGGGGTGGTTGAACAGGACCTCGTGGTGTGGAGGGCTGGATG
>NC_057809.1:476861688-476999525 GCF_018294505.1 Triticum aestivum | reverse complement strand
GAGGGGTGCCTGTGGAGGGGTGGTTGAACAGGACCCCGTGGTGTGGAGGGCTGGATGAACAGTAGACGGTGGAGGGGTGGTTGAACATTAGCCGGTGGAGGGGTGGTTGAACAGTAGCCGGTGGAGTAGCGCGCGGTGGAGGCTGGATGAACAGGAGGCCGTGGAGGCTGGATGAACAGGAGGCCGTGGAGGCTGGATGAACAGGAGGCCGTGGAGGCAGGAGGAGGTCGACGGTGGAGATGAACAGTATCCCGTGGAGTCCCATTTTGCGGTACGCCACACCCCTCCCGATGAACAGGACCCCCGTTTCGACCGTAGCGCTCCAACACAAGTCCGTTTCGTCCGTTTTGCGGTACGCCACACTCCTCCCGATCAACGGGACCCCCATTTCGACCGTAGGAGGTCCGTTTCCTTCATTTTGCGGTACGCCAGACCCCTCCTAATGAACAGGATCCCGTTCCGAACTTGGCTGGTCGAACACAAGGTTGTTTCCTCCGTTCTGCGGTACGCCAGGCCTCGTTTCCATCGCCTGTTCCGTCCAAGCCCTCCTGATGAACACGACGCATTCCGTTGCCTCCCCATGAACACGACGCATTCTGTTGCCTCCCCATGAACACGACGATGACATTGTTTCTCCGTTCTGACCCAGCCATGTACACGAGCCCTGGCCGTACGTATGCGCGAGTAGGCTTTCGAGACCCCGCCCGTATGTACACATATGTGGCCGTATTTTCTTTCTTGCACCCTGGCCGATGTACGTACGTGTAAATGCTATGTGCGCGCCTCTACTATGACACGTGCGCGCCTCTAATACGACACGTGCGCGCCTCTACATCAACCAGTATGTACGTACACGTTCGCGACCAGAATGGCAACGCTACGTACGCTTCGACCAGGTGGGTCCCGACTGTCAGGCACTTCCTTTCCTGCCAAGATGTAGCTGGTGGGTCCCAGCAGTCAGGGGGCGAGTCGTTTTTTTGCCTGGACGCACTTTCTTGTGTGCGAAGATGTAGCTGGTGGGTCCCAGCAGTCAGGGGGAAACATTTTTTTTGCGAAATACAATGGCCCGTCCGATGGGTCCCAGCTGTCAGGTGGAGGAATCATTATTTTCTTCGTAATAAGGAGGCACTTCCTTGCTGCGGCCGTGGACCAGCTGTCAGCCTCTCCACGTACAGTCCACGTCCGATGGAAGTCGTTCCTTGACCACGTTGACCACGTCGCGCCGAGAGCACCAGGGCGGTGGACGACGACGAGGCCTAGGAAGGGGACGATGCAGAGGCAGGGAAGACTCGGCAGTTGTTTCCCACGCGGAGGGGAGTACGACTGTACGAGGGTTTACTGGTTCGTCTGCCATCGCCGGCGAATAACAGCAGGTGTGGGTGAGTAGAGGGATGGCTAGGCCAGCGATGGGAGTACGGTCGGGCGGTGAGGCCTGCGCTGCAGCACAGCCGGCCGCGAGGAGGAGGGAGCAGGCAGTCCCGACGGCGCTTGTTTGAGCGGCCGGAGCAGGAAGAGCAGAGATTGAAGAAGCACGACGGCTGTTGGAGGGACATCCAACAGTCAGTGCTTGTGCGTCAACCTTTTCTTCGGAAAGCCTCAAATCTGTGGAAAACAGCATACATCCCATCTGCCATCATTTCTAATAATTTACAGCCCATTTGCTAATTCTTAAGGTTTTTTGGAGCCCATATTCTTTTTGTTAGCATTACAGCCCATATTGTGGCAACGGTTAAAAAATTATACGAAATTTTGCATGTTTCAGTGCGGTCCGAACTATTTTTAATCCCGAAATTTCGACTCACATTCAAACTGATTTTAAAAATAAATGTATATCAATATAAAATCCAACAAATTCTCCATGCATAAAAATTAATGTAATTTAAAATCTTGAAATGAAAAAAAGATATTTGAAACTACTTCCCGGTTTGATGTGTTTTAAAAATGTACAACCCATTTCTCATTACTGATGGGCCATTTTCTCGGCCAGCCGAATGAAAGCTCTCCTCGTCTTGAAAGATTTGCATCCCAACAGGCCTGACAAAGCGACTTACTTGGGAAATCACAAAAAAATTGGGCTGTGGCCGTGGACCCAGCAGTCAGCCTCTCCACGTACAATACTCTTCCGATGGAAGTCATTCCTTGACCACGTTGACCATGCCGCGCGGAGAGCACCACGGCGGTGGATGACGGCGAGGCCTAGGAAGGGGACGACGCTGTAGTGGAAGCCCGCGCGGAGAGGACTATGAGGGTTCACTGGTTCGGCTACGGTGTGAGGCTGCCGTCGCCGCAGGGCCTGGCCAGCGGTGGGAATAGTAGGGGGCGGTGAGGCCTCTACGGCAGCACAGCTGGCCACGGGAGGCAGGAGCATGCGGCATGGCCGGCGCTGCTTTGGGCAACTGGAGCAAGAAGACCAGAGGTTGAAGAAGCACTACGGCCGTTGGATGGACATCGTACGGTCACTAGAGCTAGAATCGTTCATATTGACTAAGTTGACAAAGCCTTTCATCCCCGTTAACTTAGTAGGCCCACAAGTCAGCCTCCCAGCAAGGTGGGTCCCAGCTAGCCGGGGGAGTATTCATTTTTTTGCGTAATAAGGAGGCACTTCCGATGGGTCTGAGCTGACAGCGGGGGGAACGTTTTTTCGCGAAATACGGTGGCCCGTCCGGTGGGTCCCAGCAGTCAGGGGGAAACGATTTTTTTTGCAAAATACTGGTGGCCTGTCCGGTGGGTCCCCGCTGATACGTCTCCAACGTATCTATAATTTTTGATTGCTCCAAGCTATATTATCTACTGTTTTGGACTATATTGGGCTTTTTTCCACTTTTATATTATTTTTGGAATTAACCTATTAACCGGAGGCCCAGCCCAGAATTGCTGTTTTTTGCCTATTTCAGTGTTTCAAAGAAACGGAATATCAAACGGAGTCCAAACGGAATAAAACCTTCGGGAACGTGATTTTCCCACCGAACGTGATCCAGGAGACTTGGACCCTGCTCCAAGGAACAAAAGAGGCGGTCACGACGGTGGGGGGCGCCCCCCGCCCTAGGGCGTGCCCCCTGCCTCGTGGGCCCCTCGGTGCTCCTCCGGCGTACTCCTTCCTCCTATATATACCTACGTACCCCCAAACGATCAGAACAGGAGCCAAAAACCTAATTCCACCGCCACAACTTTCTGTATCCACGAGATCCCATCTTGGGGCCTATTCCGGAGCTCCGCCGGAAGAGGGCCGTCATCACGGAGGGCTTCTACATCATCATAGCCTCTCTGATGAAGTGTGAGTAGTTTACCTCAGACCTTCGGGTCCATAGTTAGTAGCTAGATGGCTTCTTCTCTCTCTTTGAATCTCAATACAAAGTTCTCCCCCTCTCTTGTGGAGATCTATTCGATGTAATCTTCTTTTTGCGGTGTGTTTGTTGAGACCGATGAATTGTGGGTTTATGATTAAGTCTATCTATGAATAATATTTGAATCTTCTCTGAATTCTTTTATGTATGATTGGTTATCTTTGCAAGTCTCTTAGAATTATCCGTTTGGTTTGGCCAACTAGATTGGTAGTTCTTGCCATGGGAGAAGTGCTTAGCTTTGGGTTCGATCTTGCGGTGTCCTTTCCCAGTGACAGAAGGGGCAGCAAGGCACGTATTGTATCGTTGCCATTGAGGATAACAAGATGGGGTTTATTTCAGATTGCATGAATTTATCTCTCTACATCATGTCATCTTGCTTAAGGCGTTACTCTGTTTTTAACGTAATACTCTAGATGCATGCTGGATAGCGGTCGATGAGTAGAGTAATAGTAGTAGATGCAGAATCGTTTCGGTCTACTTGTCACGGACGTGATGCCTATATACATGATCATGCCTAGATATTGTCATAACTATGCTCAATTCTATCAATTGCTCAACAGTAATTTGTTCACCCACCATAGAATACTTATGCTCTTGAGAGAAGCCACTAGTGAAACATATGGCCCCTGGGTCTATTCTCATCATATCAATCTCCATCACTTTAATCTTGCTTTGCCTTTTACTTTGCTTTTACTTTTTACTTTTGCATCTTTATACCAAAAATATTATACCTATCAGATCTCACTCTCGTAAGTGACCGTGAGGGGATTGACAACCCCTAATCGTGTTGGTTACGAGTAGCTATCGTTTTGTGCAGGTACGAGGGACTTGAGCGTGGCCTCCTATTGGATTGATACCTTGGTTCTCAAAAACTGAGGGAAATACTTACGCTACTCTGCTACATCATCCCTTCCTCTTCGGGAAAAACCAACGCAAGCTCAATACGTAGCAAGAAGTATTTCTGGCCCCGTTGCCGGGGAGTCTACGCAAAAAGTCAACATACCAAGTACCCATCACAATCCCTATCTCTCGCATTACATTATTTGCCATTTGCCTCTCGTTTTCCTCTCCCCCAATTCACCCTTGCCGTTTTATTCGCTCTCTCTCTCTCTCTCTCTTTCCTCCCTCTCTATTTGCCTCTTTTGCCCGCTTGCTTTTTGTTTGCTCGTGCACTAGTTTGCTTGCTTGTCGTTATGTCTGAAATTGGGAAGTTATCGCCAATATGGGCGATAACAATATCATGGGAAATTCTGATGCTCCTGCTAAAGAACCTACCATCTTTCATACAAAAAAATTCCGTGTTGGTAGTGGTAATATTATTGGAAAAGGAATTATTCAAGATTTCTTTACTTGTGCCGGTGCTTTACCTTCTATGGGTAGTTCTATCCTTCACATAACTAGTAGTCTTGCGGACGCTATTGCCATGCTTGTAGTTGAACTTGAAAGACAATTCATGCACATGCATCCTTCTATACAAAGGATTTTTCTGGAATTTTCTAATATTGAGCATTCTTCTGTTAAGCGTGCCGCTACTATCTTTTTGGTTCATGAGTTTAGATTCATAATAAAAGAAGCCAAAGAAATCTTTGAACATTATAGGGTGGACGCTTGCCGTCCTCCCATAGAGTCTATCCTCTTTGATCAAGAAGAAATAATGTGTTTTCAATCTCTAGATTATGTTGCTTTCAATGAAAATCTTAGAAAAAGGGTTCCTACCAATGTTTTAGTTGATAGAATTTCTGAACTTAATTATGATTTGGCTATTCGAAATAATGAACTAGGATATTCTCTTGAATATAGGCTTACAAAGTTCTGTCAAAAGAATGCTTATAATGATGAATTGGTTGTGCATTATGAAGGACCAAAGGAGGAACCTATACCTCCCAAGGTTGATCTTGGGGACTTCTGTCCCGTTAAATTTAGTCCTTTTGATTACTTTTTCTTGCCTCAATGAAAACTTTCTTCCGAACGTAGAGAATATGAAATGAGTTTTAATAATCTATCTTACTATTATGGCAATACCTAGATCTATCCTCGCTTTTATGCCTAGCTAGGGGCGTTAAACGATAGCGCTTGTTGGGAGGCAACCCAATTTTATTTTTATTCCTTGCCTTTTGCTCCTGTTTAGTAATAAATAAATTATTTAGCCTATGTTTTGGTTGTGTTTTTTGTGTTTCATTAGTGTTTGTTCCAAGTAGAACCGTTGGGAAGACTTGGGGAAAGTCTTGTTGAACTTGCTGTAAAAAAACAGAAACTTTAGCGCTCGCGAGAACTGCTGTCATTTTTATGTGAAGAGTGATATTTAGTTAATTATTTTTGAATATGATTAATATATAAATTACTCACGCCCATAAATTTATTTTTGAATTTTTGGGGTTCCATATATTGCGCTAGCTACAGATTACTACAGACAATTCTGTTTTTGACAGATTCTGTTTTTCGTGTGTTGTTTGCTTATTTTGATGAATCTATGGTTAGTAAAATAGTTTATAATCCATAGAGAAGTTGGAATACAGTAGGTTTAACACCAATATAAATAAATAATGAGTTCATTACAGTACCTTGAAGTGGTCTTTTGTTTTTTTCGCTAACGGAGCTCACGAGTTTTCTATTTTGAGTTTTGTGTTGTGAAGTTTTCAAGTTTTGGGCGAATTCTTTTGATGGATCATGGAACAAGGAGTGACAAGAGCCTAAGATTGGGGATGCCCATGGCACCCCCAAGATAATCCAAGGACACCAAAAATTCAAAGCTTGGGGATGCCCCGGAAGGCATCCCCTCTTTCGTCCACTTCCATCGGTAATTTACTTGGAGCTATATTTTTATTCACCAACCTGATATGTGTTTTGCTTGGAGCATCTTGTATTATTTGTGTCTTTGTGTCCTAGTATGCCACAATCATCCTTTCTATACAGACCTTTTGAGAGAGCCATACATGAATTAAAATTTGATAGAATACTCTATGTGCTTCACTTATATCTTTTGAGCTAAGTAGTTTTGCTCTATGTGCTTCACTTATATCTTTTGAGCTATGTAGTTTTTCTCTATGTGCTTCACTTATATCTTTTGATCTATCTAGTTTTGCTCTATGTGCTTCACTTATATCTTTTGAGCTAAGTAGTTTTGCTCTATGTGCTTCACTTATATCTTTTGAGCTATGTAGTTTTGCTCTATGTGCTTCACTTATATCTTTTGAGCTATGTAGTTTTGCTCTATGTGCTTCACTTATATCTTTTGAGCTAAGTAGTTTTCCTCTATGTGCTTCACTTATATCTTTTGAGCATTATAATTTTGCTCTATGTGCTTCACTTAGATCTTTTAGAGCACGGTGCTGGATTTGTTTTAAAGAAACTATTGATCTCTCATGCTTCACTTAAATTATTTTGAGAGTCTCTTAATAGCATGGTAATTTGCTTAATAATAATATGCTTGGTATTCAAGATTTGTGAAACTTTCTTTTGAGTGTGTTGAATACTAAGAAAAGATTGAAGCATGATAATTGTTTTGAGATATGGAGGTGATAATATTAAAAGTCATGCTAGTTGACTAGTTGTGAATTTAAAGAATACTTGTGTTAAAGTTTGTGATTCCCGTAGCATGCACGTATGGTGAACCGTTATGTGATGAAGTCGGAGCATGATTTATTTATTGATTGTCTTCCTTATGAATGGCGGCCGGGGACGAGCGATGGTCTTTTCCTACCAATCTATCCCCCTAGGAGCATGCGCGTAATACTTTGCTTTGATAACTTCTAGATTTTTGCAATAAGTATATGAGTTCTTTATGACTAATGTTGAGTCCATGGATCATACGCACTCTCACCCTTCCACCTTTGCTAGCCTCTCTAATACCGCGCACCTTTCGCCGGTATCATACACCTACCATATACCTTCCTCAAAACAGCCACCATACCTACCTATTATGTCATTTCCATAGCCATTCCGAGATATATTGCCATGCAACTTTCCACCATCTAGTTCATCATGACACATTCATCATTGTCATATTGCATATCCCGGTACATCGTCGGATGCATTCATATAGAGTCATATTTTGTTCTAAGTATTGAGTTGTAAGAAAAATAAAAGTGTGATGATCATCATTATTAGAGCATTGTCCCAGTGAGGAAAGAATGATGGAGACTATGATTCCCCCATAAGTCGGGATGAGACTCCGGATGAAAAATAAAATAAATAAATAAAAGAGGCCAAAGAAGCCCAAATAAAAAGAGGCCATAAAAAAGAGAAAAGGCCCAAATAAAAAAATTGATGAGAGAAAAAGAGAGAAGGGACAATGTTACTATCCTTTTACCACACTTGTGCTTCAAAGTAGCACCATGTTCTTCATAGTAGAGAGTATCTCATGTTATCACTTTCATATACTAGTGGGAATTTTTCATTATAGAACTTGACTTGTATATTCCAATGATGGGCTTCCTAAAATTTCCCTAGGTCTTCATGAGCAAGCAAGTTGGATGCACACCCACTTAGTATCTTTTTGAGCTTTCATATACTTATAGCTCTAGTGCATCCGTTGCATGGCAATCCCTACTCACGCACATTGATATCTATTGATGGGCATCTCCATAGCCCGTTGATACGCCTAGTTGATGTGAGACTATCTTCTCCTTTTTGTCTTATCCACAACCACCATTCTATTCCACCTATAGTGCTATATCCATGGCTCACGCTCATGTATTGCGTGAAGATTGAAAAAGTTTTGAAGAAGTTAGAGTATGAAACAATTGCTTGGCATGTCATCGGGGTTGTGCATGATTTAAATATTTTGTGTGGTGAAGATAGAGCATAGCCAGACTATATGATTTTGTAGGGATAACTTTCTTTGGCCATGTTATTTTGAGAAGACATGATTGCTTTGTTAGTATGCTTGAAGTATTATTATTTTTATGTCAATATAAACTTTTGTCTTGAATCTTTCTAATCTGAATATTCGTACTACAATTAAGAAGATTTGCATTGAAATTATGCCAAGTAGCACTCCGCATCAAAAATTCTCTTTTTATCATTTACCTACTCGAGGACGAGCAGGAATTAAGCTTGGGGATGCCTGATACGTCTCCAACGTATCTATAATTTTCGATTGCTCCATGCTATATTATCTACTGTTTTGGACTATATTGGGCTTTATTTTCCACTTTTGTATTATTTTTGGGACTAACCTATTAACCGGAGGCCCAGCCCAGAATTGTTGTTTTTTTGCCTATTTCAGTGTTTCGAAGAAACGGAATATCAAACGGAGTCCAAACGGAATAAAACCTTTGGGAACTTGATTTTCTCACCGAACGTGATCCAGGAGAGTTGGACCCTGCTCCAAGGAATAAAAGAGGCGGTCACGAGGGTGGGGGGTGCCCCCCATAGGGCGCGCCCCCTGCCTCGTGGGCCCCTCGGTGCTCCTCCGGCGTACTCTTTTCTCCTATATATACCTACGTACCCCCAAACAATCAGAATAGGAGCCAAAAACCTAATTCCGCCGCCGCAACTTTCTGTGTCCATGAGATCCCATCTTGGGGCCTATTCCAGAGCTCCGCCGGAAGAGGGCCGTCATCACGGAGGGCTTCTACATCATCATAGCCTCTCTGATGAAGTGTGAGTAGTTTACCTCAGACCTTCGGGTCCATAGTTAGTAGCTAGATGGCTTCTTCTCTCTCTTTGAATCTCAATACAAAGTTCTCCCCCTCTCTTGTGGAGATCTATTCGATCTAATCTTCTTTTTGAAGTGTGTTTGTTGAGACTGATGAATTGTGGGTTTATGATCAAGTCTATCTATGAATAATATTTGAATCTTCTCTGAATTCTTTTATGTATGACTGGTTATCTTTGCAAATCTCTTCAAATTATCCGTTTGGTTTGGCCAACTAGATTGGCAGTTCTTGCCATGGGAGAAGTGCTTAGCTTTGGGTTCGATCTTGCGGTGTCCTTTTCCAGTGACAGAAGGGGCAGCAAGGCACGTATTGGATCGTTGCCATCGAGGATAAAAATATGGGGTTTATTTCATATTGCATGAATTGATCTCTCTACATCATGTCATCTTGCTTAAGGCATTACTCTGTTTTTAACTTAATACTCTAGATGCATGCTGGATAGCGGTCGATGAGTGGAGTAATAGTAGTAGATGCAGAATCATTTCGGTCTACTTGTCACGGACGTGATGCCTATATACATGATCATGCCTAGATATTCTCATAACTATGCTCAATTCTGTCAATTGCTCAACAGTAATTATTTCACCCACCGTAGAATACTTATGCTCTTGAGAGAAGCCACTAGTGAAACATATGGCCCCCGGGTCTATTCTCATCATATCAATCTCCATCACTTTAATCTTGCTTTGCCTTTTACTTTGCTTTTACTTTTTTACTTTGCATCTTTAAAATACCAAAAATATTATATCTATCAGATCTCACTCTCGTAAGTGACCGTGAAGGGATTGACAACCCCTAATCGCGTTGGTTGTGAGTAGCTATCGTTTTGTGCAGGTACCAGGGACTTGAGCGTGGCCTCCTACTGGATTGATACCTTGGTTCTCAAAAATTGAGGGAAATACTTGCGCTACTCTGACTTCCTCTTCGGGGAAAACCAACGCAAGCTCAAGATGTAGCACCCGCTGTTAGGTGGAGGAATAATTATTTTCCGCGTAATAAGGAGGAACTTCCTTGCGGCTGTCGTGGACCCAGCTGTCAGCCTCTCCACGTACAGTACTATTCGGATGGAAGTCGGTCGTTGACCACACCACGCCGAGAGCACCAGGGCGGTGGACGACGGCGAGGACTAGGAAGGGAACGACTCGGAGCCGGGGAAGACGCAACAGTGGATGCCCACGCGAAGAGGAGTACAAGGGTTCACTGGTTCGACTGCGGTGTCAGGTGAGTAGAGGGATGGCCTGGCCAGCGGTGGGAGTAGTAGGGGGCGGTGAGGTCTCCGCGGCATCACAGCTGGCAACGGGAGATAGGAGCACGCAGCACGACCGGCACTGGTTTGGGCGGCTGGAGCAAGAAGACCAGAGGTTGAAGAAGCACTACGGCCATTGGATGAACATCGTACGGTAAAAGGAGCTAGAATCGTTCATATTGACTAAGTTGACAAAGCCCTCCGTCCCATCAACTTGGTAGGCCCACAAGTCAGCCTCCCACGATGCTGGGTTCCAGCTGGCAGGGGCAATATTCATTTTTTGTGCATAATAAGGAGGCACTTCCTTGCGTGCGAAGATAGCTGGTGGGTCCGACATGTCAGCAGGGGGCACTTTATTTCACGAAATACAAAGGCCCTTCCGGTGGGTCCCAGATGTCAGGAGGAGGAATCATTATTTTGCGCGTAATAAGGAGGCATTTCCTTGTGTGCGGCTGTGGACCCAGCTGTCAGCCTCTCCACGCACAGTCTAGTTCCAATGGTGTCGTTCGTTGACCACGTTGACCACGCTGTGCCGAGCGCCTCCAAGGTGGTGGACGACAACGAGGCCCCGGACAACAACGAGACGGAGATGGGAAGACGCGGGAGTAGAGTCGCAGACAGAGAGGTGTACGAGGGTTAGCTGGTTCTAGTGCGGTGTGGTTCGGCGGTCGGTGGAGAAGAACAGGAGGTGTGGAGTGGTGGAGGGATGGCCTGGCCAACGGTGGAGTAGCGCTTCATAGCAAAGCACGCTAAGCAGAGCTGCTAGCAGCAGGAGGCGGGAGGTGGTCCCGGTGACGCTAGAGGAAGAAGACGAGAGATTGAAGAAGGATGCCGGTCGTTGGATGTAAATCCAACGGCTAACATGTCAGAATCATTTGTTGACTAAATTGACAACGACTTGCATTGGCTTCGACCTATTGGCCCACATTTCAGCCTCCAAAAATGTGGCATGTATTCAACCCATTTTTTCAGAATTTACAGTCTTCTTTTGCGCGGTAGAATTTATAGTCAATTTGATCTTTTTTTAATTACAGCCATTAGCTGGGCTGGGTGAACAAATAATGTAGCATCCATGCGGCCCGTTTATTTTATTTCCTAAAAAATTACAGGCCATTTGCACTTTCTCGAAATACACGATTTTGCTGGGCTGATTCTAATTATAATGTTGGGTTGGGCCAGCAATGTTATCAAAAAATAAAAAGGGGCTGAGCATTTTGTTATAAATATATTTAAATAATAAGTGATATTATTACATTCATCCTTAAATCTTACCAAGCTTTTGTACACAACCACTAGGATTTTCGTGCCAAAACAATCCAGGATTTTATTTGTTAAGAAATTATTTTTATAAGTTAATAAGATGTGGGATATTGTTTTCTTACATATGTAAGTATCTGTTAAATATATGATGACAATAAAAATAATATATAATAACATATAAAATATATTTTTTATAAAAACGGGGAGCATCTCCCCGGTTCCATTGCTGAGAACGAAACCACAACATATTCTGATACAACATCTCAAAGAGCAGTTCGAAAGCAAAGGTAGAAAAGCTACAAACTAGAGGGGTGGATGAACAAGTTCTCTGAATAACATAAATCACCCGAGCGGTGCCAAAGGCAGAGCGGATAGAGCACTCAAATGACACAAGGAGGGTCCAGCGAAGCCTTCATGGTCTTCAGCTGAGGGGCTGTGTCAGCTTGCGGCGACCAGTAAGCAAGCGGAGACACCGGGCTGGAAGGCATAGCATGGTGGATGTCCCTCTTTTTCGGCACCGGGAGCCCATCATCTTCATCAGAGATCTTGAGACGAGCCCACGGGTCCAGCCCCAGAGCAGGTCGAGCCTTGTTCAGCCACAAGTGATCGCCAACGGTTTCTGGAGGGATCTTGTTAGGGTTTCCACGAAGCTCGTCAACTTGTCCTTGTCCGATCCGGAGGAGAGAATCGCCCAGTTCCTCACCATGTTCCTAATCAACTTCAAGACCTGCGGAATGGAAATCCAGGAGGTGTTACTGAAAATCATAGCATTTCTATATTTCCAGAGGCACCAAAGGACAGCTGAGCTAACAGTGTTTAAAACTGAGCACTTTTTGGTAGCAATCCAGAATCTGGCGACAGATTCGAAGAATGAGCCAATCTGACTAGAGAAATATTCCTCAATGTGGCCCCAGAGATGTTTAGCAACTATTCATTCAAAAAATAGGTGAGAACAAGACTCTTGTTCCAAGCAGTAAACACAATCAAGGGGTTTGATGATGTGTCTCTTCCTAAGGTTATCCCTAGTCATCAATTTGTTTTTGGAGAGAAGCCAGAGAAATACATGAATTTTAGGGGGAACTCTCAATTTCCAGACAGCAGGGATAAACACGGGTTGAACCCCTCTAAAGTTGATAACATGATAGAGGGAGCTGGAGGAATACTTCCCCTTATTGTCCAGCTGCCAAATCAGGGCATCCAGCTCGGCAGTAAAGGTAATGCTTTTGGCAATTTCCTCCAACTGGAACCATTGTTCCATGAGACTATCACTAAAGTTACTTCTAAAAGAGAGTTTTAGGCATTGACCGTCCCAAACTTCATTGACACTTTTGTTAAGCTCATTGTGGACAGAGTAAATAGGCCAAAATTGGACTGCTAGGGGGGATGTGCCAAACCAAGTATCTTCCTAGAACCTGGTTCTGCTCCCATCCCCTATGCTCCATCTGTAGCCAAAGTTCACAGCATGCATAATAGATTTTAATCCTTTCCAGAATCTAGAGGTCTTAGGGTTGGAGGAAGGTACAAAAATATTAGGTTTATTTCCTAGGTATTTATGGGCAATAAGAAGCTTCCAGGGTTTCAGGTCTTCCTCGTAGAATCTTTTAATCCAAGACCCTAGAAGACAGATGTTAATTTCTTGGAGGTTAGGTATGCCTAGGCCTCCAAAATCTTTTTTCATAGAGACTAGGGCCCAATTAGCAAGGTGTAGCTTCCTATTTCCCTCAAAATCATTCCACAAGCAATGAGACATCTAAGGATTGATGAGGTTCACTACCCATTTAGGGAACTTGAAGAAGGAGAGGAGATACACTGGAATGCTAGCCAAACAAGCTTGTATGAGGATCAATCTACCTCTGTAAGAGAGAAGTTTGCCCCTCCACCCAGCAATCCTTTTAATGATTTTATCCAGAAGGGTTGGATATCCTCTCTCCTCAGTTTATCATAGTGGAGAGGGATACCTAGGTACTTAATGGGGAACTTACCTTTATTACAGACTAGAATACAGAGGAAGTCAGCTAACTCCTGATCATCCATGTTGATAGGGATGAGTTCACTTTTAGAGTAGTTGATTCTCATGCCTGAGACTTGTTCAAATCAGGTTAGAACAGTTTTTAGATTGCTAGCATGTGTGGAGTCTGCATATTGAAGGCAGATGATGCCACTAGGGCAGACCTCAGGACAGAGCCCTGCAATTAGACTATGATCAGCAGCTTTGCTCAGCATTTTAGTAAGAACGTCCACTACTAAATTAAACAAAAGCGGGGAGATAGAGTCACCTTGCCTAAGGCCTTTACTAGCAAGGAAAAAATCACTTTCACAGTTATTTAACTTGACCCCAACAGACCCCCCATGAGTAAGTTGCTGGATCCAACTCTCCTCTATGAAAGGCTTGGAAAAGATCTAAGAGATCATTTTTCACCAAGTTCCAAAAATGCTTGTAAAACAAGAAGGGAATCCGATCAGGACCAAGAGACCCATTAGGATAAGAGCTAAACATGGCTTCCTTCACCTCTGTCTCTGAAAAAGGGGCTTCTAGCAGCTCATTTTCAGCACGAGAGACTTTTCCAGAACCAGAGAAAAAAATGTTTTGTAGAGAGAACCCAGAAGGGTTTTGTTTCTTAAACAGGTCTTTGTAGAAGTCACTAGCCACTTTCAGCATCTCATCTACCTCAGTAACAGGGCCATTAGGGCCATCAAGGGAGTGAATGAGGGTTTCCCTCCTCCTCTGGTTAGCTACTGCATGGAAGTAAGGAGTATTTCTATCACCCTCCTTAATGTTCCTATCTCTAGACCTTTGTTTGGCTTTGATTTCTTCTTGAAGCCAAATTTTCTTGAGCTCTCCATGGACAAAGTTTAATCTATTAGTCTCAGCCTCAGAGAGGTCAGTGGTTTCTGCCTTAATATCTAGCGAATCAAACTCAACGAGGAGAAGCCTTTTGTATCTTCTAAGATTAGCTTCCTCATTGCAGTTCCACCCTTTGGTGGTTCTTCTAAATCTCCTGATTTTGATCTACCAATTTTCTAGGGGGAAGCTGCTCCCAGTAGGCTCATTCCAGATTTTCCTGACTAGCTCAGTAAAATCTTCTCTGAGCAACCACCACTTTTCAAATTTAAAACTATTGCTCTTTGGAGTTTGGTTAAGACCAGAGTCCCAGAGCAAAGGAGTGTGGTCACTACCACATCTGGGCAGAGCTCTACAAATAGAAAGGGGAAAGAAACTATATAATTATGTGTCATAGAAAATTCTGTCAATGGTGGACATAATCCTGGAGCAGCACTTCCAACATATCTAGCAGAACTGTGGATTTTCCTTCTAACAGGGCAATTCTCAACTTTATGGGTAACCATTTTGCAGATAAAACAACTCTTGGGCTTGACACATTTATCCAAATGATGCCCTGGTTCCCCATAGTTGTAGCAGATCACCTCTGAGTATGCCATAAGGCCCGAAGCAAGGGCAGGAGCAGTTTTCTGGATGTCCTATTTGTTCTTTTGTTGATTCTTGCCTTGAGATTTCCCACTGATCTGAGAGTCAGAACCACCAGCAGATTGATCTTGGGCAATTACAGGAGCCTGCTCAGATTGTGCCCCCATTTGGGGCGGAGGTTGGCCGTACCACTGCCCAACCAGCGCTCCCCCCATTGTGATAGGGGAAATTCATCGGAGTTCCTGGTTCCTTCTCATCCTCCAGCCAGATGTTGTCTCTCAGGAAGCAGAAATAACCACCAGACAACTCAATTGAAGCAGATTGCAAGGCTAATTTCAATCTTTTGCAGGTTTGGGGGAGAGGTAAGGTAGGGGATCCACCTGCTCCGGCTCCGGTGGCATGCTGGTGGGCAGGGGTCCAGTCAAGCATTCCCATCTCGCAGCACGGCGTGGATCTCCTAAATTCACTTCTCCTTTCGCCCATCGAACGAACGCAATCAGCGGCTCACTGGGGTGGGGCATCCTGTGCTTCTCCGAGAAATCTTCTTCGAAGTAGATCCGCAGGGCTAGATTCAGCAGCTCCGAATCCACATGATCCTTGCACATCCGAGCATACCTGCGCGAGTGAGAGAACAGATTCGGTCCCTCCTCGGCTTCCTCCCTCGCAGCTTCCTCCTCTGCTTCCCTCCATTCGCGCATGCACTGGGTCCAGGAGAGAGCGTCGTCGCGGATCCGCATCTCCCGCTCCTTCCATCTCCTCCCTCGAGTCTCCCGCAGCACCGCCGGCGCGACGAAGTCGAGCGGCTGGAGCATCCGCGGGAAGGCTTTGTAGACATGTGGGAGATGCATCTTGTACATCTGCCTGTCTTCCAGTCATTCCCTCGTGGATATGGCCGGCGACTCCATGGGGCGCACGAGCGGACTTGCTGAGGGGGGCAGGCGCGCCCGGAGTCAGGAGCCTAGGGGTGGCAGCAAGATCTATTTGCCAATTACTCCCTCCTTTTCTGTTTATAGGTCTCAATTCAAAAATCTCACCAACCAAGGTAGATGATGAATGGTGGAATACTTTTTGTAGTTTGCAAAAGCACCTAATTAATGCACTTGTTTTCCTCAAAAAATTATGTTTATCAATGCATAAATTGCAATGCATGCATGCATAAAGTACATGCATTGGTCAATTTTCTCTTAATACTTGCATGCAATGATTTAATGCACCTTGGAATCTGAACATGTGATGGAAAACAACCAAACTGAGCCTTATAAAATGGAAAAACTAAAATTTTCAGATAATCCCTATAAACCGAAAAGGAGGGAGTATGTGAACTAAGTAGTCAACTTATAAAATAATTTAAATATATATAATATAGTTAGAAGGGAAACATAAGTTGGACCTGGTGTTCCTATTCTTATATATAAAAATATAACAGACCTCTGCGTTTTCTTTAAAAAATACATAAATTGGGCTGCCAAAAATAAAACCTCGGATGGGAGGTCCATAGGCCGGTCAATACATGACGACCCTAAGAAAATACAAACAGGCCTATGGACCTCCCATCCGAGGTTGTGGGCTACGCATGTTAAAAATGAAAGCCTAGACGGGGCAGCCCAAAACCACGTCTAACACTTGCCAAAACTTCGTCCCTCGTTTTCTCTGTGTTTCGCACACTCGACATTGTGTGGGCATTTTGACTGTGCATCATATGAAGATGTGCTATGCATGAATGTTGATCAGCATGATGTTAACTGCCTGGTAGTTCCATTTTCGACCATGAATAAAACTTCCAACATGATGTTAACCCTGTTTGAAAAGGTCGTGTTAATATAAATGCTCTGCCTCTGAAAGTTGTAGTTTCTTATCTGAAACTGAACTTGCAGTTTCTTATCTGAAACTGAAACTTGCAGTTTCTTCTGTGAGAATCACATTGTCTGCACTTTTATACTCCTATGAAACTACATTTTTTTAAGTGCTAAAAATATATCTCTAGAATTCATAAAATACTTTATATGCTCAATACTGCAAATCTGAAATTCAAAAGACATTCATATCTGAAAGTACTCTCAAAATACACAACACAAAACACAATTCACAACCTGCAAAACTGACAACCCTAACCTCCTCCTGACAATTCACAACTTGACCGACTATTGGGCTGGGGGGTAGCCCCCTCCTATTCCTCGGCGGCAGACATCCGCCCCATGAGACGATGTAAACGGCGAGGGAGACGATGGCGGGGAAGCGTTGTCGGCCCAACTGCTTTTCACCTCTTACAGTTGGGTTCGGTCGACGAAGACTCCACCGGCTCGCTCTGGCAGGACACCCTCACAAACGGCACCCTGTAGATGCTCGATCCTTCAATCTCTAGTGGATGCTCCATTTGGGATCGATACTCCCACCACCGCTCCCTCACAATCAGATTCGGTGAATCTGTTTGCTCCATGGCCCACAGGAGCAGCTCTATGTACTCCGGCGCAACTCCCTCCGGGAATATCGCCGCCTTTTCGCTCTGTTGCAGATATTTAGCCATGGATGTCGCCGTCGCCGCTAGTTGGTCCTTGTTGTCAAACCAAGACTGTATCTCCAACATCCTAGCTAGCTTCACAGGGTCGCCGTCTGCAATCCTCACATATCGGTTGTACTCCTCCATCGATCTACTTCACCACAGCACCTTCACTCACCGGTGGTGGTATTTGAATGGAAGAGGAGAGGAGCAGTGCTGGTTTTGGATTAGAACGGGAGAGGAGCGACGCTGGTTTTGGACTGGAACAGGAGAGGAGGGGCGGTGGTTTTGAAATGGAAGAGGAGAGGAGCGGCGCTGCATTTAGATTGGAACAGGAGAGGAGCGGCGGTGGTTTAAGAGGAGAAGAGCGGAAGAGCGGCGCTGGTCTTGGAAGTATTTTTTTGTTGTTTCGCATATTTTGGGTCAAAGTTTGACCACGTACTGTATTTGACAAGCAAAATGTGAATGCATGTCACCAAAAATTGTATCGTTTGGTTTGTATCTGAATGTACTTTCAAATTGTACTCCCTCCATTTTTTTATACAAGGCCACAAACTCATATTACAGGTACCAAGGTACAAATATATGCTATGTTTAAGTCAACGTTGCAAGCTAGCTTGTCACCTTGATTGTCGTGTTAATTAATGTGGTTTTTCTCTCCCAAGCACAACAAGCCAACCCTCTTACTCCTCATTGGTTGATTAATGTTGGGAATGCAAGCTAACCTTCTCACTCCCGCATGCACACAAGGGATATTATTGTCCTCGGGTGCTAGTATGAAGCAAACGCCGTCAATTTTGCCTCGATTAATGTTAGTGGCCTTGTATAGTTGCAAATTGTAATTTTGATAGTGGCCTTGTATACAATGTATAACATATATTTTATGTGCGAAAATCATGGTCAATTATGACCAGAATAAAAGGGAGACTAGTTAATGTGGGGTCGCTTTCTTAATTGAAGGGTTAAATTGATTTTGATTTTGATCCAGTCAGAGTGCGCCGGCCCTCTCGTCCAATCCTAAATCGCTGTCGCACGCTCCTCTCCCTCCTCTCCATTGCAAAACCACCTCCTCTCCTATCCATCATCTCCATTCCAAAACCATTGTCTCACCCCTCCCTCTTCTCTATTGCAAGGCCACCGTCTCTCCTCCATTTTCTAGACGCTTTGCTCCATGGCGCGGGCGCAATCCATGGATACAAAATTAGTATACTATATACTATTTAAAAGTCGAGGGCGGGGCTTTTCCTGCGCAGTAGGCGGCGGGGCAGTTCCGCCTAGTCGGTTCGACAGAGACGCGAGAAGACGAGGGAGTAGGCTGCTGCAAACGTACGGCTGTGTGATTTGACAGCGAGTTACTGCTGGACAGGTGGGGCCCCGTGATTTGACTTGCCATTATCATTTTAACTGCGGCGCTACGACCGGCGTGAGTCTCCCAGATTCCTGACCACCTCCATACAGGTGCCTCTCCCAATGCTCCACCATGAAGTAGAGGCTGGCTCTTGCATGAGAGCCCACTTCTCCATTTTTTTCCTTGCCTCTCTTTCCTCCACATATGCAAAAATGCCATGTAAAGCGCACTATTGTACTTACTTTTACTTGCTCCTACAGGTGCTTAAGCTTGCCACATAGGCATAAAGTCTGATGTGGCAAGTTAATCAAGAAGAGAGAGACTAGTTTGGTGACCCAAGGAAGAAATGGTGCTAAGCGCGTGTACCTAGGTGAAAAGACAATTTTGAGTCTATAGCTAATTAAATGAAGCAAACTTAGCAACACCATTTCATTGGAAGAGGTCACTCCTTGGGAAATGCAATAAATACACGCGCTTAGCACCGTTTCTTCCTTGAATACGAAGAAAGAGATAGAGAGGACTAAAAATACACTTATAGCCAACCTTGTTGTAGTATGAGTGACTAAGTGATGACTATGTATGACATGCCAACATCAGATAGCCTAATGCACCATGTTAAATCTCCAACGGCGCGACCGTGTGAGCGACACGGTCGTGGTAGGCGCGACCATGATATGGGCTGCTGGCAGCCCTTGGATCTAGATCAAACGGTCCTCATGCTACCAGTTTGCTGAAGAATTTGCCAGAATAAACCCTCAGGATTAGGATAAATTCACCATAGGTCTAGAATCACGCCATGCAACCGTTCGATCTTACAGATCCAATGCAATGCTCGCGGAACCCGTATCATGGGAGAATGGAAAGCCAAACTACCACTGCCCGTTACGCACTCTGGCAGTTCGCTACTTACTAGTCCCGCAGTTTGATCCTTTCAAGATACTACGAGCGGTTCGCTCCTAGATCGTCCCGTTCCAAATCACAATTACGGCAGTTCCACTAATAACCTAACCCTCCTCCCCAAATCCATGGCGTCCCAAAATATCCACGATCGGCGGTGAGTACAAGGTTAGAACCATCACCGGCGATGAGTTTCAATGTCATCTACACCCGTTCTTCCGGTGACGGTGAAAGGATGGCTTTCTCGCTTCAGACGCAATGTTTCCGAAAATCAGATGATGAAGTGGGTCACTGGGCTAGATGTTGAGTACACCAATAGTCCTGAGATGAGAGAAATGATCTAAAGGACAAAGAAAGGAAGAAGCCCGCCGTGATCCAGGTTTACATACATAATGTTTTCTTGGTCTACCACATATGCCATGCGACATTGAGTGCCAGGATTTTAAGAACTTCCTCAAGGACAAAACAGTGAATTCGTTACTATAGACTTTGGTAACGACAAAGAAGTCCTGCGTCGGATAGGCCTCGTTGTAGGCAACACCTTTGACCTCTAGAAGAATTGGCTGGTGTCCTCTCCTCAGCCTTCAATGCTGACCCTGGCAGGAGCCATGGTTCATCCTTCGTACGGTAAACTGGATAAACCTCATTACACGTTTCATCGTCATGCATGGCACCGGAATGTACTAGATATAGACCACATCCACTACGCTGCAATGGATGGCTACCTTTGCTTCAATATCTACAAGGGTTGGATGAAGAGCAATAGCCAAGTGTGTGGTCCAAGCAAAGAAGTATCGGCCAAGAGGAAGAGGGACAAGGACGAAGTCGAGGACATGGACAATGACTCCGAGTAAGGTGGCAGTGTCATTGCTCATGGTGGTTCTAATGCAATGTCTACCGGAATAGTTGCAAATTTAATTTCAGGTGTGCTTAATTTAATTTGAGGGTGTGTTGTGCTGAGCCCCCAGCAGAACTATGTTATGTTTCTTTCTCGTTACTTTTAACTCTTCAGTACGTACATACTAGTATTTCTTACATTCATCTTTTAGTTGGTATAGTACTACCACTCGTTTCTTCACATTGTATACGTACAATATATATGGCCAACATCATATAGCTAGCAGTTTAGTTGTCAAAGAATTTCAGGGTGCTTAGTTTTGTTAAAGAATTCCAAGATGCTTAGAGGGTGCTTGGATCCAAGGGACTTATTTTAGTCTGACTAAAATAGTTCCTTTAAGAGGCTAAAGTTCCAAGCACTCCTGACTAAAGAGAGGCTAAAACTAGTCTTGAGACTAAAATTTTTTAGTCAGGGGGCACCCCTACTAAAATGTGGATAGTCCTCTCTCTACTCATTTAACTCTCTCCTTTAACACATCGAGTTCTGGATTGGAGGTTTGGAGGATAATAAATGCTCATTAACTTGATTTTAGCCTTTTAGTATTGGATCAAGCATGGTGAGGCTAGCATGTTTTTAGTCCCACTACTTTTAGTCATGGGACTAAAACGTATCACGCACCCTCTTAGTTTTATTTGAGGGGTGGGTTGTGCTGGACACCAATTATTGTGACTAGCCTTTTTAATAGTACTATATGCATAATTTGGCGACGACGCGCTCTCTATATGTACCACCTTTTTTTTAATTTCAAGTTTTGCTCCATGGCGCACATCCATCGATACTACTGTTGTACAAAAAGTATACATTTTTTAAAAGGCTAGAGGGCGGGGCAATCTAGCTTGGTCGGTTTCACGAGAGGTGAGGTCCTTCTGATTTGATAGCTCATTACTGCTGGAAGCGGGGCCTTGTGATTTGACTGCTCACAGAAAGTGCGCCGACGACCTGATCGAGGAGGAGCATAAGAACCATGCGGTATACTCAAGTTTTCCACTAGAGTAGTACTGCGACGGAGGAGCACGAAACATGGCAGGCCCAGTGCCATATGGCGATAAAAAATGATCTAATTTTGCTAGTCATCTCAATTGTTAGCATTGTTCTATTCATTCCCTCAAAAAAACATTGTTCTATTCATGCCTCGCAGAAGAACGTGGCCACGTGCGGTGAAACACCCGAAGCAAAAAGATGAAACACAGGAGCAAAAGAAGAAGGAAGATTATCACCCCAAATGATCTAATTCGCTGTGGAGTCGTAACTGCTTCTTCATCGCCTCCACGACCTCCATCTCCTTGCGCGTCTCCTCTGCCATCTTCATCATTGTGTCCATGACGCGGCATTTCTCGACGCGAGCCTTCATCATCTGTTCCATGGCCATATTACATACCTTGACAGCAGTCGGGTGCTCGATGCGGAGCTTCTCCAACTCTCCTTCTGTTCCATGGCGAGGGCCTACAGCATCTTCATCGAACGAACTACTATTCTCATGCAGCTTCTTCCAAGCCCGGCGTTCTTCTCCCTTCAACAGGTCGATCTCGTGGCAGAGCTTCGCATTGTCCTCCCGGAGTCGCAGGATTTCGCCGGTCGCCTTCTTCTCCGACGCAATGCTCTTCTTCAGCAGCATCACCAAGCCGGCGGTCAACTCCCCCTGCTGATTAAGCTGAGCGGGCATGTCGTCGAGGCTCTCCTTCAGCAACTCCAGCAAGCCTTGGATGAACTCCTTCTGCTTATTGAGCTGATCGGGCATGCCGTCGAGGGATAACGACTCCAGCTCCGCCAGCTCGGCATGTTCGCCTCCGCGGCTAGGGCGCTCCTGGGAGCCATCGCCTGCCCGTGAGAGATCTTTCGAGGTCTCTGCGTGGCAGAGAGCCCTCTCTTTTTTCTGCAGCCTTGGTTGCGGCTCCCTTGTTACGAGTAGTTCTTGACCTAGAGCTCTGCTCACCGGCCATGTCAACGACGGACGAAGAAGAAGCACTTATCAGGAGGAAAGGTAGAGTGATTTTCAGTTAGGTAGTTCCCCTTTTTATAACCTAAGTACTAGCACTAGTACTAATACCTGCATAGTGGGAACACGTTCAGGTTTGGTACGTACTACTAGTAGGTGTGAGCAGGCTTTCGAATGTGATGGGAACAATGTAAAGATTAATTGATGGTTTTGGTTTCGAGGCCCGAAATGGCTCCCGATGAGTTTAGCGGAACATAAATTTCAAGTACTACACTCCTCAAATGCGTAAATATTATGTTACTGTCAAAAATTGGCACAAAATACGAAGGAGACAATGGAAGTACTACTAGCAACCCACGATTTAACTACTCGCATGCGTGCAGTGGAGTAATAATGTCTTTCTTCCGCCCTCACGTCCACTCAATTTGCATGCGCTGTATTAATTGACCATCAATGAAGTGAACGACTTTACACGCGTCAAATTATCACATGGGGTGGATCTTGGTACAAAATTGCATCTGCCTGTGTACCCGCGTGTGCGTGCGAGGAATGAGTGTGTGCATGGCATGCGTGCACATCTTCGGTTCGTGCATGTACCCCCAGTATGGCTCAGGGAGGACGAGTACATTCTTCTGGAACCAGCAGCATGTCACTATGATCAATCCACTCAAGGAGGTCGCGACAACGCCTACACATGTGCCATGTGGCTTCATGAACTGTAAGAGAGACACTGTGTAGCGTGCCATTGGTATTCTAATTTACGTGTTTTGCACATACTCAAAGTACTAGTAAGGTACACGTGCATTGCACACATCACATTTTTCAACAAAATTATGAATAAATACCACACTATAGCATGTAAGCTCTGAGTCATATATGCCTGATGTAGCCCTTCATTTAATTCTTATAGTTCATCTCATTCAAAATCAATTAGCTTTTATAAAAAAGCTAAGAACGCAGGAATAGTAAAAACATGGGATTATAGTGGAATGTCATCTTGAATCCTACATGATTGTATGAGTGTTTGATTGTGCATAGAAAAACACAGAATTCTTTCAAAGAGGTTTGAGTGGATGGGATGTTTCCTATGAAATCTAGTGCAAATGAATCATATGGAAAAATTCCTATGGTTTACAATCCTACGAATCAAACAACCAAGATATGAAAAATTACTAATGATTAGAATCCTCCAAAATTCCTTTGAGAATCTTTTGAATCAAAGAAGCCCTTAATCTATTTTATGATTCATGGAATTGTGCATTGTAAAGCATAAAGTAAAAACAAATAATGGCAAATCAACTAGAAAAAAAGTTTGGGCAGTTATGATACGGAAGATTCTAGAACAAAAGAGAACGACTGTTGTTTTGAGGTTTGTGCATTATGCTTAAGTTCAACCATGGAGTCTGCTAGATTGTACATGTGGCAAAATCCGGTGGGGGCTAGAAGATGGTGCGAGGGGCCGAGTGGAGGGAGACTATGAAGGAATGCACAAGTGCGAGATCGATATTTAGAGACAGGGGGCAAACACGTGCGTTGTTGCGCGCAGTGGCGGAGCCATGAAAAATAAATGAGCTAGGGGGTCAAGCATTGCTAATCCTTTACGAGGAGGGTCAATTCATGAACTTAAAAAAAATTTAGCAGCAATTGTCTAATGATCATATTCATATTAGCCTTGATATATAGTGATGTTAGGGGGGGAGGGGGCAGGGCCCTTACCACCCCCTGTCTTCGCCATTGTGCACGCGTCTGAGAGATGAAGCGGAAGGCATGGATGATGAGAGGGGGACGTCGGATACATAATTAATGTGGGTGTATTAGCTATATATGTTAATCCTATATAGAGAGGTATAGATTGATCGATGTGGACGTGGGAAAGAGGGTGAGACCTCACTGGATATATCGATTGATCAGTTTGTGTGGAAAACTATGAAATACCTAGCTATATACACACATACATAGAGGAACATCGATCGTTGCGCATGCACGCGTGAGAGATAAGGAATGCCCGATATGATGGAGAGGGGGATGTGTGTTGGTGTGTGCCTTCATGGGAGACCGACCTGAAGAAAAAGATTGCATGCGTGCGATGGATAATGTCGACTGGTAGTGTGTGTGCATGCATGCATGAGAGAAAGTTAGTGGTACAATAATAAAGAGAAGACTACCATGTGGGTGTAAAAGAATAGCTAAATAGGTGAGGTCACAATCAATGTAAAGTTGAATTCAAATATTTGAATAAGAGATCCTGATGTTTGAAACCCATGCATGCATGAATATAACGGAGATCTGCGTGGTGTGGTTTGGAAACGAGCATGTTGTAATGTATACACATTGAACAAGGTTAGACTGATTTGAATTTGAGATACCGATGGCAGACATCATTTGGCCACGCCGCATCCGTGCATGGACACACTATTCTAATTGGAGATGATGGGCGGCTTTTGCATCACATATCTATATTACCCCTATATATATTATATTTTATAATTTTTTTTTATTGTGTGCGGGTAACTTTAACTTTGAAAGATGGTCGTTGGATGAGGCGAATCCGATGGTCCAAAGATGGCAAATATGAGCACTACTGGCCGTTGGATATCATCTAGATTCCACCAGATTTCGCCACATGTATAATCTAGAAGACTCCATGGTTGAACTTAAGCATAATGCACAAACATCAAAACACAAGCACTTCTTATTTGTTCTAGAATCTTCCGTATCAAAATTGCCCAAATGTTTTTCTACATGATTTGCCATTATTTGTTTTTACTTTATGTCTTACGACGCACAATTCCATGAATCTTAAAATAGATTAGCTTTCTTATAAAAACTAGACGATTTTGAATGAAATGAACTATAAGAATTAAACGAACATCTACATCATGCATATATGACTCAAAGCTTGCATGCTATAATGTGGTATTTATTCATAATTTGGTTGCCAAATCTCATGCGTGCAATGCACGTGTACCTTACTCTAGTCTAAATGGTGTTTGTGTGTGTGTTGTGCGTGTTGAGGTGCAAATTGTCTTTTTTGGTACACGTTAAGCTTGTTCTTCCGAAATTTCAAACCCGCACCTTGTTATGCCGAAAATTCAAGCTAGCGTCTCTGTCTATCGTGCTGCGAAACTCCCGCCTCCTCAACCCGCGCCTTGTTAGCCCGAAATATTTAAGATATATCTTTGTCTCGTTGTGCTCCGACAACTCCCTCCATCTCAACCCGCACATTGCTATTCCAAAATTACAACGCACGCGAAAACTCCCACCTCCTGTGAAATCCCGACACGTGAAATGCCCGTGGTACCCCTGAACCGAAAGAACCACTTCAAATCGGTGGGGGTACTTTCGTAACTTACCCCACATTTCGGACAAGCGCGTCTCTAAGCCATGGTTCCCCACTGCCATCCCATCCGCCCACCCATTCATACACCGAGGCCGTGAAAACCCGCGACGAAACCCCACACCCTGCTTCGTCCGCCACCCAGCCGGAGCCTCTTCCCCAACGATGTCATCCACAGCAGTACCTCGATGCCCATCATCCACCATACCGGATGAGGATCCGTCATCGATTTCATCATCCCGCCGGTTCAGCCACCCCGTCCTCCACCACCAAGGAGCTGCCCCGACGTTCCCCTCGTCTTTCGCGCCACCTCCATTCCCACACCGCCGTCTTCACCTGCACCACCAGAAGAGCATCATCATCACCATTTCCTCGGATGAAGCTGCGGCCTAATCGGCGCCACCAAAGAGGTTGTACACTAATCGCCACATTTTCTTCTTGATTCGATCTCACGGTGCTGCTGGCGCTCGGTCCCGAGCCGACACGGCGCGGCTCCATCCACGGCGGCATCGCCGGCCACTTCCTCCACCGCGTCGCTCCCTCGGCAGCGACGTCCACATCAGTAGGACCTTCTGCTGCTTTAGCTCTCGCTCGTTCTGCTGCTCTGCTCTTGCTCTTGGTCCCCTGCCTGGTCTGCTCTTGCTATTGCTCTTGCTCGCGCTGATGCTCTCGCTCTTGCTCTTGCTTGCGATGCTGCTCCGATTTAGCTACACTTCACTCCGATGCCACCGGGGTGAAGGAAGAACCAGCCGCAGCAGGGAGGGGGGCTCGCCGGAGAGGTACCCCGCTATCTATCTTAGGGTTCAGGATGGGGGCGGTGGTCGCCGGCGTTGGCGGGGCAGTGGCGTGGGGATCACCGGAGAAAAAGCTCGGCACGGGGGGCCTAGAGGGATGGCCGGGGCGGCGGCGGACCGACGGTGGGGATTGTTTTCGGGGTGGGCGGGGCGGTGCACCGCCGACCGCGGGCGGCGGGGGGCTGCTATTTTGCCGGCTCAGGGGGGTGGAGGTTGAAGATGAACCGCAGGCCCTTGATTTCTTATCCAACGGTTGCAAAATCGACTGACCAGAGATGAAAAAGTCAGTCGACCGATGTGTAGCCTCACCTTGCTAGTGCGTTCAGTTTCGACGGCAAAATTCAGTTTCGACAGCAAAATTCAGTTTTGACAGTTAAGTTCAGTTTCGACAGTTAAATTCAGTTTCGACAGCTAAGTTCAGAGATGAGTGGCTGATGTATTTTACATATAGCACTTTGTGGTTATGTATTTTATGTCATGTATTGGAGATTCTATTAGAATTCCACTCAGGTTAACGTTGTTCGTTGTCTCTCTTGTCCTGCTTCAGCCTCGGCGTCGTACAACTCACCGGAGCTGCTCCAACGACGAAACCCTCCATCACAGCGGAGCAGTACCTCGGGCTCTATCTCCAGATGCCTAAGATCTTCTTCCCCTCCTCCGACAGCCAAGTCAGCCGGAGGATCCTCACCGGCCAACCCAATCACGCTGAGATTGACATGGCTTCGCCAAAGAGGTTGTACACTTGTTGCATCTCTTTTTTACTCTACATGTTATATATATATATATATGTATATATTGTCCACTGAGCACTCATAGTAACGGGAAATACGATTATTTTATCCTAGTATATGACAAGCAGTGAGGTACCAGGCAACTTAGCTATCTGTGATGGACTCTCTTGAATGCCATCATTATTTATCTCTGCGCGTTTGAGTTGTGCATTTGTCGATGGGCCTGGGAGTTGAGCTAGTATGGCAGTGGCCTAGGTCCAAAGTAATAGAAGTAGCACAGAAACATTTTTTTAGTGTAGGATTTTCCTTGCTCAAGCCTGCCTACTAGAATCGCCAGTGCTTGAAAGGAAAAGTGAATGAAAAACATCGGAATTGGAAAGTTTCCTATGGTACTACTTTTCATGAATTTGGTGCAAAGGAATGGAGCAAAGGAAAACTGTAGGATTTGTTCCTTTAGTGTCTCCTTGAAAGAAAAACCGTAGGAATTCTAATTTCCACTTCTCCTCCTTTTCATATTCCTATTCATCAAGCACAAGACTAAGAGATAGTAGCATAATAGCATTATAACCATACATTTTCTTGTGGTTTGACTTAATCTCACCATGCTTTTTTGCATCCTGTGATCTTCCAATTGTTGTGAATCAAACACCCAGATTGGCAGAAATCCTGTGTTTTTAAATTCTCTGTTTTGCACGTGCATTCCTATCCTATTCCTGTCTATTTCCTATCCCTGCATTGTTAGAATCCTCAAATTCAAACAAGCCCTTACTCAATTACTTCTGTTACAGATATGTGTCAAACAAAACCTTGTGTGGTTTGTCCTGCTCCTGCGGCGCTGTGTTCCACCCCAACTCAGCTGCTCCAACGATGGAAGGGTTCACCACAGCATGGATCCACTCTCCAGACTGTCTTTCGCCGCCTCAGATCTTCTTCCTCGCAGCCGGCAGCCATGGCAACTACATTACCATCATCAACTGAGCAGATGACCTTGAGGACTACACGGGTCCGCAAGAGAGGTCTCACTCTTCCGTGTCTGCTTACGTTATGCGTCGCTTAATATGATGACAAGCTACATTATCGGCGTGTTCACCTATTAGACTCCGAGTCAGGTCCAAACTAATGATGAAACTTGAGTTTTTAAATGGTTGTGGGGTACATATTGGGGCAGCAATTAGTACTATTTGTCTACTATCTGTTTAATCTCCGGTGTCTACTCTGAGTTTCATGTTGGGTGCAAAACAAACATTAAAGGAGCCATTATCTGTATTTTTTAACTAAAGCTATTATCTGCCTGCTATCATTGGTTTGCTATCATCACTCTGGATTTGTGCATGCACTCCTTACATAATCTCACTATGTTTTATTCCTATGCATGCCAGTTATTGTACACAATGGAACTGATCATGTAGAGCAAAAGAGACGAGCCTTGCATGGCAATAAAATTTCATGCAGACGTCGTTCCATGGTGGCCGCAAAGGCAGCCCCGCTCCACCCATTTCGGATTGTAATCAAGAGGAAGATAACTGTTATGAGGGGGATTCAGAAGGAGAAGACCACTCCTATTTACCCCATGAGGTCTTCGCTCTAACTTGGCATGCTGATGTTGGTAATATCATGCATATGGTGCCTTGCATTGCTTACTGTATACATTAAAGATGGCATCTGCTTAGTTTAGACATGCTTTGTGTCAATGCCATCTGTTTAGTTTCTTTATCGTATATGTGAATCATGCAATGCCATCTTGTCTAGCCATACATCATATATGTGAATTTTTCAATGCCACCCTGGTTAGCCAGTCATCTTATATGTGAATTATATCATGCCATCATTTTTTTATTACGTGTTAAATTTGTCAACAATGTTAGTACATTCAATTACTCTTCCTGTGCATCAGCCATTTGGCACGGTCATGGAAAAATCTGGAGTGGAAACAAGGTCTTCAGAGCAGACAATGCTATCTGACGAAGTGCATGTCTTGCTGGTTACTGATAGCTCCTCAAAGGAGGATTCAGAGACAGATGACCAGTCATATCCCCCCCCCCCCCGAGGTGCATGCCCTAACTTGGCAGGGTTATGTTGCTCATATCGTGCGTATGGTATCTTGCATTGCTATGGCATTTGCTTAGTTTAGACATGCTTTGTGTGAATGCCACCTGTTTAGTGTCTAATTACCATATATGTGAATTATGCAACGCCATCTTGTTGCAAGACATTATATATGTGAATTATGCAATGTTATCTTGTTGCAAGGCATTATGTATGTGAATTATGCAATGCCATGCTGTTTAGGCAAGCGTCATATATGTGAATTATATCATGCTGTCCTTTTTTTGTATTTCTCATTGCTTTTGTTGACAATGTTTGTATATTCAACTGCTCTTCTTGTGCATCAGCCATTTGAATTAGTGATGGAGAAATCTGGAGTGAAAACAAGGTCTCAAGAGCAGACAATGCTACCTGCTGAAGCAGATATCTTACTGGTTACAGATAGCTCTTCAGAGGAGGATTCAGAGGCAGATGACCAGTCCTATTATCCCCCTGAGGTGTATGCTCAAACTTGGCAGGGTTATATTACTCATATAATGCATATGTTGTATTGCAATGCTTAGTTTTTACATCATATACACAATATTGAATGCCATCTCCTTAGTTGACACATCATATATGCGATTGCCCTCTGCTCACTTCCTTAGTATATAAATCATATATTTGAATTATGTCATGCCATGATGTTTACATAGATAGCATGTATCTGAATTATGGCATGCCAGCCCATTTTCTAAAGACATAATATAGTTATATCATCTCATCCTATTTACATAGTCATCATATTTAAATTATGTCATTCTATCCGTGAATTATATCAGGCCATCATGTTTCCATCAACGGCATGTTTGTGATTTATGGCATGCCAACCACTTTAATAGACACATCGTATAGTTATATCATGTCATCCTGTTTACATAGTCATCATATTTTTAAGTATGTCATTCTATCCTATTTAGTTAGCCATCATACACGTGAAATTGTGTCATGCTATCCTATTTAATTAGCCATCATATATGTGAAATTATGTCCTGCTATTCTGTTTTCTTAGACAACATAAATGTGAATTACTTCATGCCCTGTTTTCTTCCCTACTATCCATTGCACCTGTCTATCTTACAATGTCTGTACGTTCAATTACTTTTCTTGTTTATCAGCCATTTCAATTGGAGGGGGTGATGGCAGTATCTGTGGGAGTAAAAACATGGTCTTCAGAAAAGATTGTGCTACCTGTCGATGCAGATAGAACCACGGTTGTACTTGCCCAAGAACTAGCCCCACCACACATAACCCACACTCATGCAGATTGTACCCCTACCCAGTTGGACAGAGAACCAGCTACACCCCTTCTAACCCCAACCCCAGCAGATAGACACCCAGTTCCCGTTGACACAGCACCGTCTCCACCACAGAGCACCCAAACACGAGCAGTTAGTAAGGCAACTACAATGCCCAAATCACGAGGACCACCACTCCGAACCCGAAGTCAACGCTTAAAGCAGAAGAAGAATTGTTCTCAGGTCAGGTTCCGTAGCTATGGTTCATAGTACTTTGCTCTTGCATCACTGTATTTACTGATACCAACTAATTTCAAATTTGAAGGATGCAATTGAAACTCCAATGGCGCAACAGGTATGTTTTAAACCTATTTCTTCAATGTGTTTGGTTGTTTGCTGTTGTAACTTGCTCTATGTTGATTTTAGTTTCAATTGAATAAACAGTTATCTTCTCATGCCATGCACATTACAAGTGTTGTTATTGCTGTGTAGTTTCCCACACTTATATTCTGTCTATGCTGCTTTGTCTTAAATAGATATGATTCGAACTGTATCTATCTTGATTTGGCAAAATAAACTAGAATGATATCGACAATATAGTGACCATACTACATAGATATATGTTTGTTTCATGCTATTATCCTGTCCACCTTACTACTAAATTGGTTTACCAAAATGAGTTTCATATACTACATTGTAAACCTGAGATGTGTTTCTTTGTTTCTCTTTTAGAACGCGGATAAAATATTGGAGAAGAGTACCCTGTTATGCAATGGTAAAGGAAGGAATGCAGATAAGGTTCAAGATAGTGAGACATCCCTGTTGGTCTCCAAGAAAGCTGATAAAAACTATATTGAAGACACTGAGACAACCCCAAAGTCCTATCTTGATGTAGTGTTCGAGTTACTGGCTACCACTGCTGGCACCAGCTCTTCGAACTCATTGCCTGAATCAGTTCGGCTTCTTGACTCTCAACTTCAAGTTGAAAGACATCGATCAGAAGTTATGAGACAGGAAGATGAAAGACTGAGGAAGTCCCTGCAGAATTCAGATGCATACTTTCTGGTGCAACAGCAAGCGCTGGAGGACTTAAGCGCCAAACAAGAGAAAGTTAATAAGCTTGCTAAGCATCTTGCCAGTATTATGGGTACCCAGGATATTGTTTATTGAGCTCTTCTGAAGTGGTTTCAGTTCTGGACTTGTTTTGTTGCGGCGTTTATATGCTGTTGTGTTCCCTATATTTGCACTGGTGGCGAACTCGGTGCCCAGTGGATGTAATATGTGTAATAGCCGTGATAGCCCAGTGTAAGTTGCTTGCTTATTTATTTCCTTGTTGTCTTGTTTATTTGTTTGCTTGTAGTCAGTGCAGTTCTTTTTCTGCGGTTTGCTAGTGGCTGCAATAACCTATTTTTTAAAACTAGGCCACAATAACCACGGGCTAATATTTACTGTAGTGACACTGGGCCTCCTACGGGCCGTAGAAATAGTGGGCCTTCTACGGGCCGTATAAACAGTGGGCCTTCTACGGGCCATAGAAACAGTGGGCCTTCTACGGGCCGTAGAAACAATGGGCCTTCTACGGGCCGTATCGTCATTGGGCCTTCTATGGGTTGTATCATCAATGGGCCTTATACGGGTCATATGATTGATTGGCCAAACATGGGCCAAACAGACCGCATTCTGGCCGTAAACAGGGTAGAGTTGGAATCGTCCGTTCATGGGCCGACCATAACGGGTCATCGTTAATAGGCCGTATTTGATGACGCTATGAAAACGGCCCAACGTATTAACGGACCACAAACGGGCCGACTGTAACCACGGGCTGAATTTGGCCCACAAGCAAAAAATGACAGTAACAACCGTAAGTAAACGAATGCTGGAAAGGAGCCCAAGAATAAATGGGCTCTGAGAAGGCCGAAAGATAACATGGGTTGGAGATGGCCCAACGGAATAACGGGTCGTTAATGGGTATAAAGTGATACACTGTTCATTACGGGCCAGTTTCACCACGGGCCGTTAATGGGTGTAAAGTGATACACTGTTCATTATGGGCCGGTTTCACCACGAGTCGTTAATAGGCCAAGAGTTACATAGGGCCTCATATGGGCCAAAAGACGTCATGGGCCATACATGGGCCAGAAGTGAAAATGGGCTGGAATCATATTGGATGGCCCAGATGACGCTACTGGGCCTAATTCGGATAGGGCGTAACGGGCCTTGGGTTAGCGGGCTGTAAATGGGCTATATGCGAATAGGCCGTTAACAGGCTTTCCATGGGCCGGCCCGCCACCTTTTGACCAAGTCAAACGGGCCGGCCTTTTCACAGGAATGGGCCTCTGTTGGGCCGTGCCACGTGTCAACGTATCATAGGCGCCTTCTGTCCAATGAGTGGATGACATCTGTCTCGACGATGAGCCGACACGTGTTTCCTCCAGCCAATGATGATTTTACACGTGGAAAATCCTCATTGGTCGGGGCTGTTAACGGGTTATTGGATCCAAAACCCGACCCGATAGCTTAACGGCGTTCCATAACGGTGGATGCCACGTGTCGGTCACCCTTGATGAAAGCACTTTTGTGACGCGTGATTTATCGTCATGGAAGTGGACACTTTCGTGATGATAATTTTGTTAATGTCATGGAACACTTCTACAACAGCATATGTATGACTATCTTGATTCTGTCATAAATTTGTCATGGATGTACATGCATGACAAAAACGCGACCTACTGTGACAAACATGTATCATCACGGAAGTGTATTTTTTCCTGTTACCATCCGCCTTAGATGCACAGTTCGTGACCCCCTACACGAGACCCGCCGGTTTTGACACCGACAACAAGGGTCTTGCCGAGGGCTCGGCAAGGGTCTCGCTATGGCACCACGTCATCCCCGGCAAGGACCTTGCTGGGGGTCTCATGGATTTCCATGGCAAAGATCTCGCCAAGGATCGTCATCTTCTGGTTTCCATATGATCTTGCGTGTCTATGATCTCTACAAAGATTTGCATGCCACCATGGAGGCTATCCCGAGCCTTGATTCCAATATGGCATAGGAACCCCTTAGGCTCGAGGATGGCGTGCTCTGCTGGTGTCAAGAAAGTTTCCTCAGCAAGGATCTTGCCAAGGCTGCGGAAGCCACCCCGGCAAGAGTCTTGACGGGGGAGTCCACCTCGCCCTCTTGATCTCTTTGCGTCTCTGGTCTTGGCATTGCTTTGGCATCCCTCCCCTGCCCTACTTAGTGTGGCCATGGGCGCGGCTATGACTGCACGTGCACAAGTTAAGGGGTGAAAAAGGAGAGCCCCTACTTTTGTACACCGACACTTGCTGAGAACGACGGCCCTCGGAAGTATGTCACTTTTGGTGATAACTCAAAGGGTAAGGTGGTTGGCCTTGGTAAGGTGGCCATCTCACATGATAGCTCTATACAAATGTTATGCTCGTTGCATCTCTTGGCTACAATTTACTTTCTGTATCTAGACTTGCTGACTTTGGTTTCAATGTCCTATTTACTGAAGTAGATTGCCAAGTGTTTCGTAGAGATAATCATAAAATGGTCTTTACCGGTACACGTAGAGGTGATCTATATATTGTTGATTTCACTAGAAAGGCTCAACCTAGAACTTGCCTAATTGCTAAATCCTCAAAAGGTTGGTTGTGGCATAGAAGGTTAGGTCATGTGGGCATGCGAAATCTTGATAAGCTTATTAAAGGTGATCACATCCTTGGAGTAAAAGATGTTATATTTGACAAGGATAGATTGTGCAGTGCTTGTCAAGTAGGAAAACAAGTCGGAGGAAGTCACCCCATGAAGAACATCATGACCATGAGGAGACTGCTCGAGCTACTTCATATGGATCTCTTTGGTCCCAATGCCTACAAAAGTCTTGGTGGAAACTCATTTGGTCTAGCTATAGTCGATGATTTTTCAAGATTTATGTGGGTGTTCTTTCTTGATGACAAATCGCAGGTCCAAAAGATCTTCAAGAACTTCGCTAGGAAGGCCCAAAATCAATTTGAAGTGAAGATTAAGAAGGTTCACAGCGACAACAGAACGGAGTTCAAGAATGCAAATGTGGATACCTTTCTTGACGAAGAAGGGATGTCACACGAGTTCTCAGCTACATACATGCCTCAACAAAATGGAGTTGTTGAGAGCAAGAACCGAACTCTTATCAAGATGGAAAGAATGATGTTTGATGAGTACAAGACTCCAAAACACTTTTTGGCGGAAGCGGTTGAGACGGCTTGTCATGCAACAAATTGCTTGTATCCTCACAAGCTACTCGGCAAGATGGCATATGAGCTCCTCACCGGTAACAAACCCCAAGTTGGATACTTTCGAGTATTTGGCTCAAAGTGTTACATTCTTGACAAGCATCATTGTTCTAAATTTGCTACTAAATATCATGAGGGTTTCCTACTTGGTTATGGCTCAAACTCTCACACTTACCGTGTCTACAACAATTTCACCTGAAAGGTTGAAGAGACGGTAGATGTGAAGTTTGATGAATCTAACGGCTTGCAAGTAGAGAAATTGCCAATTGATGTAGGAGACAAAGAACCTTCAGAAGCAATCCAAGACTTGTCTATTGGCAAGATTCGTCCAACAGAGGTGAAGGAGAGTACCTCATCCGTCCAAGTGGAAGCGTCTACCTCATGACAAGGTGAACCAAGAGTTGACATGGAAGCATCCACAAGTGGGACACGCCAAGATGAATAAAACGAGGAAGTGCACCAAGATGAACCTCATCGACCTCCTTCTCCACCACGACGAGAGAAAGACAGCGTCAACAATGAAGAAGGCCAAGAAGAAGAATGAGATGATGAAGAACATGCTCCACCCTGACCCAAACAAAAGCTCCCATGAGTTCGAGCAAGAGTTTCAAGAGACCATCTCGTCGAACAAATCTTCAATGATATCCAAACCGGGAGAATCACTCGCTCTAAAACTCGTTTGGCTATTTTTTGTGAACATTATTCATTCATTTCTAGCATTGAACCTATGAAGGTTTAAGAAGCATTGGAAGAACCGGATTAGATAAATGCTATGCGTGAAGAGCTACACAACTTTGAGAGAAATCAAGTGTGGACATTGGTCGAGAAGCCCGAGAACAACCACAACATCATCGGTACCAAATGGGTGTTTCGCAACAAGCAAGACGAAGATGGTCAAGTCGTGCAACAAAGCTCGTCTCGTCGCCCAAGGCTACACTCGAGTCGAAGGTATGGACTATGGTGATACATATGCCCCCGTTGCTAGACTTGAGTCCATTCGCATCTTACTTGCCTATGCTAATCACTGTGATATCACATTGTACCAAATGGATATTATAAGTGCTTTTCTAAATGGTGAAATAGAGCAGGAAGTTTATGTTAAGCAACCTCCCGGCTTTGTTAATCCTAAGAAACCCGATCATGTTTACAAACTTCACAAAGCTCTTTATGGTCTTAAACAAGGTCCTAGAGCATGGTATAAATGCTTGACCAAGTTCCTTATTGAAAAAGGTTTTCAGATTGGAAAGATTGATTCTAGTCTTTTTACTAAAAGGGTTAATGGTGAATTATTTGTGTGCCAAATTTATGTTGATGATATTATATTTGGTTCGACTAACCCTCATTTTAGTGAAAAGTTTGGAAAGCTAATGTCGGAGCAGTTTGAGATGTCTATGATGAGTGAACTCAAGTTCTTTCTTGGTTTGCAAATCAAGCAAACTAAGGAAGGCACCTTTGTTTCTCAAACAAAGTATACCAAGGACTTATTCAAGAAGTTCAACATGCAAGAAGGCAAAGGTATGAAAACTCCCATGCCTACTAGTGGACATCTTGACTTGACCAAGGATGGCAAACCGGTTAACCAAAAGGTTATCGCTCTATGATTGGTTCATTGTTATATCTATGTGCATCCCATCCCGATATCATGTTAAGTGTGTGCATGTGTGCACGATATCAAGCAGCCCCCAAAGAATGTCATCTTACGGTTGTGAAAATGATAGTGAGATACTTAATACATACACCAATTTTTAGCATTTGGTATCCTAAGAGGTCTTTTTTTGATCTTGTTGGCTACTCTGATTCAGACTACGCCGGAGACAAGGTTGATAGAAAGTCCACTTTGGGTACTTGCCAATTTCCTGGTAGATCTCTTCTATCTTGGTCCTCCAAGAAACAAAACTTGGTATCCTTATCCACCACCGAATCAGAATACATTGCCGCCGGTTCATGTTGTGCTCAGTTACTTTGGATGACCCAAACTCTTAAAGATTATGGGATCTAGGTGAAACATGTTCCATTGCTTTGTGACAATGAAAGTGCTATTAAGATTGCTCACAATCCCATGCAACATTCTCGAACTAATCATATTGAAGTTTGTCATCATTTCATTCGAGATCATGTTGCTAAAGGGGACACTGACCTTAAGCATGTTCGTACCGATAAGCAATTGGCAGATATATTTACCAAACCTCTTGATGAGAAAGTATTTTGCCGTTTGAGAGGTGAATTGAACATCATTGATGCTTCAAACTTGGAGTAGAAACTCCATTTGGATACATGCATGGCATAAGTCTTTGACTAATCCTCGACTTCTTCTCCTATGATGATGATCATATGTCTTGGATACATTTGTACTCTTGCATGCTATGTAACCCTTTGTAGGTACTTGGATGAATCTAAATCCATGAGATTTCAACTCACTCACATCTTGAGCAATCTCTACATCACCAAGTCTCTACACAATGGTGGTTGAAGACAAGGAAGCATGAAACCCCTCAACATATCCTTTGACAAATTCTATATATCAAATTTCATGATTGTCATTTTTGATACACAAGTGCTCTTCCCTGCCAGACTAACCCACGTAGGTAGATGAACTCAACTCCAAGTGGTGATCCCAACCATTCATGCACTACAGATCAACCTTGAGCACCCCACGCAAGTTCAACTACATGATCAAGTTCAACACCACCACCCAAGGTATGCTATTCCATCTTAGAGAAGCTTTACCCCGACTCATGGGTTAAAGCAACCCAACAAGATGTGGATACATCAAAAGCTTGAACGATAAATGGTAACCCCATTTTGAGCTTAAACAATGAGTATGACCTACGATCAAGTGTTCTCACTTGACTCCTTAGTCAATATACTCTAACATAGGTGACTTTGTCACCGCCCAATTCTAGATGAAGTTCTCTAGTGTTTCTCTGAGTCTTTGCATTTGTCCCTTGCATATTTATTCCCCTTCCTTTATCAAAAAAAACTTCATCTAGATTTTATTTTTGTTTTGTTTTTGTTCTGCATTCCCTGCATCCAATTCATTGCAAATCCTTCAGTTAATTCCTTGCAAATCTTTGTGAGATCTTATTTGCCTAGTGAGCTGAGGTGACTATTGCTCATTTTCTGTGTTGAACTCGGACACGCCAGTGTGCTACTTTCGGTCCAATCAAATCCTTTCGGTGCAACCGAAGAACACAACTCGGTGCCACCGATTTAACTACAGAAAAGACAATTTGCCACTTGTTCCTGCATTTTTGTTCCAGCTCCACTCGATGATTCTTGTCCTCTACCAGCATCACAATCTATATGCTGCTTTGCTCTGTGACACAAGGACCAAACCTATTTTGACTCACACTCCATAAGACCCCTTCTTGGAAACTGATGTCAAAGGGGGAGAGAGAGATCACATCAAAGCTCATTCTCTTCAAAAGGGGGAGTCAAAGAAAAAGGGAGAGAGAGGTAATCACATCAAAGGCCCCAGATGCTTGTTGTTCAAGAGGAGAGAAGTCACATGTCTTTAAGAGGGGAAAGACATCTCTATGTTATGTTTATGTTTATGATCTGTTTTGCTCTGATTTTGTTTCCCTATGTTCTCCCATTATCCAATACAAGATTCAGGGGGAGAAAGACTACTAGGGAAGGAAGTCTTTGAATTCATTGCATATATTTACCTTTGGGGACTTGTCTATATCCAATAGAGTACCCAGTACTCACACTCTACAAGTCATCCCAATCATGGTACTCTTGTGGCTTATTTTGTTTGCTCTGTCTAGTAGATGTATCTATGTTATCTAACCTTGTTTACTCATGTTCATCTCTTCCTAAGCCAGCTCAAGACCACAAGGTAAGTATATGCATCACACTCATGTGCATGAAGATTTCTTGCTAATGTACATACTGTTTGCAAGAAGGAATCATGAACCTGAAGTTACAATTCCCATATTGACATCATTTGCTCTGATGCATATAGCCAAGATACATGTAACACATTGCTTGCTCTGAAATGATTATGCATTCACATGCTCTTACATTTCATATTGACATGATTGCATACATGTAGGGGGAGCCTATGCATGTTACATGTCTTTCCAAAGCTTACTTGTTATTCTTTGTATATCTTTATCTAAAGCTTTGATGTATGTTGTCATCAATCTACTATATCTAAATAGGGGATCCCCACTACCTTATTTCTCTGCATCCACAGCGAGCCACGTCATCTGAATTATTCTAGCCACTGATCCAGTATGGCACAACAGTCTACAGCCGTCTGATCAGGAGGTGATGAAATTTACGGGGGGCTGCCACCGTTAAGTGCAAAATAACATTTCGTGTGTCCTGTCTATCCGAGCCAAGCTTTTGTAGGTGGGCTGGGCTCTTTGATCGTTGGTGGGGATTTGGACCATTCCACCTTATGCTGCCCCGTCCAGCCGCCGCCACGACCGGTGCTCCCCGCCCAGTCCCAAGACCAGCCGTCGACTCCGCTCCGCGTCCAGCCGCCGCCACGCCGGTCGCTTCCAGGCCAGTCTCCCGTTTAGCCGCCGCCACGACCGACGCTCCTCCGCCGGTTGCCGGTGCCACAAACTGACGTACAATACCAAATTTTGGTTGATTTAACACATGCTCCTGCAAATCTGAATCCCCTTTTGATCGAGTGAAAACATGCAGGTCTTAAGATTCTGTCATATCTCATTTAGACTTGCGGTTGGCTAATTCTTCAGATTCTCCATGTTGAAGTCCCCCTATAATACAGTTTATTTATTCATCTAATAACTTCAGATTGTCCAAGTATCCGTCAGATTGGTAAAAGATGCCAAGTGGCCTTTTTGATTTTCAAGGTCTTGCTTGCTGGCAAGCACATCAATTATTTGCTAAAATGTCATATACTAAAAAAGGTGGGTGAAGTTTTTATACAGGCTGTTTGTTAAGGATAAATACTGCAATGTTTCAACCAATTCTATAGAGGCATGTAATTTTCAGATATATCTAAACTAGGAATTATAAGTTGGCATGTTTATGTATATCAACACGTGTTCCTCTTTTTCATGGGTAATCATATTAACGTGTTCAACAAACAGACTAGATTTTTATCAACTGTTTTAGTTTATTGTTTGTTACTTTTATTGTCACATGTTGGCATGACAACAGTTCTCTACTTCATTACCATATAGGATTCCTTCCGCTTGAATTGTGGTCTCCACAACTATCCTGCAATATTTGGTATGTATGCTGCCTATCGATCTCCTACCCAAATTTGAAAAGTTCTATGTCCTTGGTAACAACTTATTACACACACCATATAAATCTTTTGTATCCACTGATATCTTTTTGTCACTAATGCCACCTATTATTTTCTTCACATCCAGGAATCAACAACATATGCATGGAAATATTCACAGTATATGCTAATGAAGATCAAATTTCTCCCTCCATGGTGTTGTAAATCAATAAAAGAAATATTCATGCAAACATATCAACCACCAACCGTCCCTCCTCAAATCATGTTATATTTATTGACTTCTCACATTTTAACTCCACCATTTTCTGGAAGTTAAAATTTTTCATATTAGTTTTATGCCTGGAGCAAGTCGAGTCGATTCTCTAATCATAACATACATGTTTCATGTCTTTCAGGTACTGGGACACTAGCTTTGTGCTGGGGATATGGAGCGTGCATCCAAAATTGACTAAATTTCATAATCGAAGGTATGGTTGTTGATTGATGTTTTGCTTACACACGCAAATGCATGTAAAGATATTTTCTCCCATCAATAATGATATTTCTCACCTGCAAAAAAACAATGATACTTATGAGAGTATCTTTTTCTATCATAGAAAAAGAGGGCGATGGTTGGCAAAAATGATAATAGTGCGGAACGAGTTAACAGGGAATTGATCAGTATGATAAAAAAAAATCTTGCATGTTGCTTTGGTATTATTTTGTTTGGGCCTACAGTGAGCCCACTTAAGAAATCAGCTAATGCACTAACAATATGTGTATTGTTCTCTTTCTTGCATGGTCAGTTTCATTTTATTGGCTACAAATTTGTTATCCAGATGAATACCTTATTTAAGATAACGTGTGGCAGTTTTTTAAAGTTGTCATGGACGAGTGTGTTGAATGGTCGGAGTATGTATGTAGTTAATGTTTTCCTTTTTGAAAGAAAATGAAATTTCGTTAACTATTTCTTTGCACTTTGTATACACCATTTCGTTACATGCTTCATGTTTTTATTTTTTAATGAATAAATTGAGGAAACATTACATTTGCTTTGCATTGATTTTACTTGATTTTGTAGCAGCTATTTATACATTTATTTAGGAACGTTACCGCAACAAAGCGCGGGGTATCACCTAGTTACCAAAAAGGGGAAGATTGAAAGCACAAGTGCTCCCTGGGTGGTTTTGGTAATTAATGTCAAGATATCTCTTCTTGGACTAATGTTTTCATCTAGTATATTTTAGACAAGTTCAACAGATGGAGTGGCATGGACAATAGGATATGGAACCCTTTCAAGATGCTAAGGACAAAAGATTGGCTCAAGCTCTAAAGCTCAAGACTCTACATTTTGCTTTTAGTGATCCAAGATCACATTGAGTCCATAGGAAAGCCAATACTATTAAAAGGGGATGAGGTGTTGCTTAATGGATTGCTTGCTCAAAATGCTTAGTGATATGCTCCAAAACCCTCAACCACTTTCCCATATCTACATATGTCCCAAACCAAAAGTCCAACTCGGCCCCACCGAAATTTTCCATCCGGCGCCACCGAGTTCACTTGACATAGCCACTGCCACAAACCCTAATCAATTCGGTCTCACTGATGGGATCTCGGTCCCGCCAAGATGGGCTTGCAAACTCTCTTTCACCTATTGCAATAATTTCGGTCCCACCGAGATATGTAATCGGTCCCACCGAGTTTGCTTGACTAACTCCCTATTTTGCTTATTACGAAAATCGGTCTCACCGAGTTTGTCTAATCGGTCAAACCAAGATGAGGTTTTACCCTAACCCTAGCACATCGGTCCCACCGAGTTGATCACATCGGTCCCACCGAAATGTCTAATGGTCAGATTATGAACTAAATCGGTCAGACCGAGTTGTCTGATTCGGTCCCACTGAGTTTGGTGATTTGTGTGTAATGGTTAGATTTTGTGTGGAGGCTATATATACCCCTCCACCCACTCTTCATTAGTGAGGAGAGCCATCAGAACATGCCTACACTTCCAGCATACATTTTCTAAGAGAGAACCACCTACTCATGTGTTGAGGTCAAAATAATCCACTCCAACCACATAAATCTTGATCTCTAGCCTTCTCCAACTTGCTTTCCACTAAAATCATCTTTCCACCAAATCCAAATTTGTGAGAGAGAGTTGAGTGTTGGGGAGACTATCATTTGAAGCACAAGAGCAAGGAGTTCATCCTCAACACACCGTCTATTGCCTTTTGTAGAGTGGTGTCTCCTAGATTGGTTAGGTGTCACTTGGGAGCCTCCAACAACATTGTGGAGTTGAACCAAGAAGTTTGTACGGGCAAGGAGATCGCCTACTTTGTGAAGATCTACCCTAGTGAGGCAAGTCCTTCGTGTCCGATGGCCATGGTGGGATAGACAATGTTGCTTCTTCGTGGACCCTTCGTGGGTGGAGCCCTCCATGAACTCGCGCAACCATTACCCTTCGTGGGTTGAAGTATCCATCAACGTGGATGTACGATAGCACCACCTATCGGAACCACGCCAAAATATCCATGTCTCAAATTGCGTTTGCACACTGCAATCCCATCCCTTTACTTCCTTGCAAATTGCATGCTTTACTTTCGGCTGCTCATATACTCTTGCCATGCTTGCTTGAATGTATTCTGAATGTTTACACTTGTGCTAAAACTCTACCTTAACTTGAACAAAATAAAAACTACAACTTTTCCTTGTTAGGAGTCTATTCACCCCCCCCCCCCTCTAGACACCTCTTCTCGATCCTTTCAGCTTCTCTCAAGAAAAATAGCAAACAACGGGTGAACAAATTACTGCTGGCCAATTGACAGAACTTCAAATAATCATGACGATATCCAGGCAATGATCATTATATAGGCATCACGTCCAAGATTAGGACCGACTCCTGCCTGCATCTACTACTATTACTCCACACATTGACCGCTATCCAGCATGAATCTAGTGTATTAAGTTCATGGAGAAATAGAGTAATGCAATAAGAACGATGAAATGATGTAGACAAGATCTATCTATGTAGAGATAGACCCCATCCTTTTATCCTTTAGTAGCAATGATACATATGTGTCGGTTCCCCTTCTGTCACTGGGATCAAGCACCATAAGATCGAACCCACTACAGAGCACCTCTTCCCATTGTAAGATAAATAGATAAAGTTGGCCAAACAAAACCCAAATATCACAGAATAAATACGAGGCTATAAGAAATCATGCATATACGATATCAAAGAATACTCAAATATCTTTCATGGATAAAAAGATAGATCTGATCATAAACTCAAAGTTCATCGGATCCCAACAAACACATCGCAAAAAGAGTGACATCATATGGATCTCCAGGAGACCATTGTATTGAGAATAAAAAGAGAGAGAGGAAGCCATCTAGCTACTAACTACGGACCCGTAGGTCTACAAAGAACTGCTCACGCATCATTGGAGAGGCACCAATAGACATCATGAACCCCTCCGTGATGGTGTCTAGATTGGATCTGGTGGTTCTGGAACTTGCGGTGGCTGGAATTGATTTGCATCGACTCCCATAGGGTTTCTGGAATATTGGAGTATTTATAGAGAAAAGAGGCGGTTTGGGAGGCCACCGAGGTGGGCACAGCCCACCAGGGTGCGCCTGGGCCTCCAGGCGTGCCCTGGTGTCTTGTGCTCACATCGGGCTCCCTCTTTGGTACTTCTTGGGCCCACTGGATGTCTCCTGGTCCCAAAAAATCCACAAAAAGTTTTGTTGCGTTTGGACTCCGTAGCTACTGTACTGTGATGCTAAAATATATTTATGTGCCTGATATGAAATTGGCAAATAGTTGTTCGATATGAAATGTGAATTTGCGTAATACTGGGATTATTAATTGTAAACTAATAAACCTGCTAAATGGGTCATGGAACTTTGCAAAGTGCTCTAGCAGTAAAAGTGGTTGTGATGGATAGCCCAATGCCATACAGTTTTCTTCATCAAATCGTGTGTGATGTAGTTGAATAAAAGCAAATGGTTAACCAAGGCAGAGTGTGTGTGATAGTTACACCTATCACACACGAGGGTATACATAAAACTGTGTGGGATGTATATACGAACAGAAAAGTTTTCCCTAAATTGACTGTGTGGGATGTACATATGAACGGAAACGTACTTCTTGGATTGATTGTGTGGGATGTACATAAGAATGGAAACGTATTCCTTGGATTGACTATGTGGAATGTACATAAGAGCATCTCCAACAGGCGCACAAAAACTGCTCTGCGCTCTAAAATTCAGGGGTTTTTTTGCGCCGGACAACTCTAGCAGAAGCTGTAAAATAGTGCATGCGCAAAAAAGGATTGGTACCGCGCTAAAAACACTATTAGAAGTTGCAAATTTGGGATGCCGGATTGTGTGCGCTTCACAATTTACACTAAGTGTTTTTTTGGGCGCGTGTTTTTGGGCATCTACTAAACTGATGTTGCATCTGGCACACTAAAAGTGCTACGGTGGTGCACTAAAACTATTTTAGCATGGAAAACTTTTATGCGCCTACTGGGGATGCTCTAACAAACAAAAAAGTTTGTCTGGGATTGACTGTGTGGGATGTACTTAAGACTGAAACCAATTGGGCCTGTATAATTGTATTTGATCGCTCGTCCATCGCACATGATCTCATTTTGCGCAGCGTGTGTGACCGAAGGGCCTATCCCTGGCGGTTTCTGGGTCGTGTGGGAAGGACCCCCCTATCACACACACTCACTTGGCGACGGTTCAGAATGTCATCTCGGAAAGGGGTTAAAACCGTTTGTATAGCAGCTCGCCGTACCAGTGTATCATTGTCCTACAAAACTCTGGGCTTGGAGGCCCAACATAGACATCAAGCCTATTTCTGGCGCCGTTGTTGGGGAGGTGTCGTTGCTGGGGAGGTGAGTGCTTGAAGCTATATCTTTAGATCTTGCAATTGAATTTTTTAGTTTCTTGTTTTTCACTAGTTTGGTTTATAGAAGTAAACTACAAAAAATGAAAGTGAAGTTGCATCAAATGCTTTACCTTTATGATGTCTTTCTTGAAAATGATGGATCGAAAATTGTGCCAAAGTGCTAGAATAAGAATTCAATAAAATGTTTGGCATAAAATCTTGAATGATAAGCATGATTGCAATGTTGTTAGTATTCTCTCTAGGAATATCCATAATTCTAATGATAATTGCACTAGTCATGATAAAAAGTTTTCTTATAACCATGTCAATTTTTGAGGAGTGCATAAATTTTGCGAAGACGTGCCTTATAGGGATGATAGATTTTGTAAGAAGCATAAACATGATAAAACCAATTGGTGGCTTGAAGCGATAGATGAGTTTGCTACAAAATTATGCTCTCTTTATCCCATTACTTGTGAAATTTGCAATACCGTTGGTCATCTTAATTTCCAATGCATACTTTTTCATGCTCAAATCATGGCTAAATATTATAATAACTTGATCACCCTTGAACTTTATAGTGAACTTTGTCTATTTTTGGGGTGTGAAGAATTGACACATAAAAATACTTGGTTTGAATGATGTTCACGGACTATACTAAAACTAATCTACAGGAAATCTACATGTTTTGTGTGGTAAATTGCAATGAGAATGCTTATATCACCAATTATAGATAGACGAGAAAACCAATAGAATATGAAAGAAATACTAACGGAGGGGTAAAGATTTCCCGTCCAATACCCTCCTATTGTTTCTCGTGATGAATCAGGTGACGAGGAGGAACTTCCTATCCAACCAACCTCTTTAATAAGGAGCCCAGAAAAATTAATTAAACCCACACATGATGTGGTGAAGAAGAAGAAAAGAAGAACAAAAATAGAGGAAAAAAGGTATCTCTCCCGAATAATGTTGCTCCTATTATTGTTGTGTGTCATGAGAATGAATCAAAAATAATTGTAGAAGATGATACGCTTGATCATGATATTTTTTTTGGTCTTATGGCACAATTTCTGAAGGATTGAGGATGATTTTTTATGCCTATTACTTGTTGTGATAATTATGATTGGGAAGATAATGATACTTCTTATAATCTTGTAAATTTTTTTGGCACCAACTTGGAAAATAATGGTGATAATAATTATTGTATTATCGGTGCTATTCATGCTATTAATGATAAGAGTGATTATGCTAATGGTACGCAAAGCGACAAGCTTGGGGATGCTATGATTGATGAGAATGACATGCTTGAGAATTTATTTCCTGCAAATAATGTTTATCCCGAGCTTGTGGATACTATGCTTAATGAAGATGTTCTTTTTAGTCCCCCTAATTTTAATGATCAAATTTGTTATGGTGATTGCATGCCTCCTATTTAGGATTATTACAATATTTATGGAAGTGGGTTTGGAAGAGTTTCTAATTTAGATAATAATTATCCCACAATTTTGGAGTTGAATCTTATTATAACGATAAAAGTGGATTTCGAGAGGTCATGAATTTATTAAGTAAACATTCCACTATTCTGAAATAGGTTTCGAATGATTATGGTGAGAAAAAGTTGCTACTTATGATGATTATTGTGATGATACTTATGTTATAAAAAGTAGTGATGATTATCTTTATAAAACTTGTCATAATTATGATTACCATTCTACTTAACATTACTCTTTTAATGTGGAAACAATTTAAAGTATTTGAGTTTGAAAGAAGTCCATTTTACTACCTTGAATTAAGTTGGTGGTTCACATTACCCCCTCATCTATTTTTCTGTTCCTTTCACCCCCTAAACAAACCCACACCGGATGAACGAACTCCCTAGGTGGTTTGTCTCGACTTGTTGTTGGCGTGGCATTGGTCAATAGTGGTTTTGACCCGCGGTGGGCCCCCCTTGTCAGGTGCGACTGAGATTGATGGGTGGGGCCTAGAGGAGGCGAGGCCCGCCTAGCAGACCTATCTCCTTCCTCCGTCGCTCGCCCACAGGACAAAGAGGATCTCGGGCGCTCGTCTCGGCGGCACAAGCCACCCATGGCAGAGCTACGACCACCGGAGTGACCCCCGCGATGCGACACGTCCTCCGAGACGGTTCATGAAGTCTAGGAACAATGCCGACATCAGGTAGGGTAGTCAGTGGCGTCGGCTGATGATGGGCATGGTGGCGGCGGCAGATGCTAAGGGGGGGATGGAGAGATGGCTGGACAGTAGGGACGACGGGGCATCGGAGCAGGTCGGCGCTCCAACAGTGGGCCAGAGGAGCAGACCAGCGCTTGGCAGCCAGGCGTGAGCCAAGGCACGTGCCGGGAGCATAGTCGATATCCCGTGGGAAAGGAGGAAGGAGAGGGAGAACCGGGACGCAGGGGCGGTGCCTCTTCACTAACGGTGGTCGGGGCTGGCGTGATGGGTGTTGTCACAGGATCTGGTGGATGAGCGCGGTCCCATTCCTCCTGGCGGTGCTGACATAGGAAACAGGAGGAGGATGAGCATGGGCTTGATGGTGTGTGGGCCTTGGGCCCTGATGTTTGCCTGAACTACGTCGGTATTTCCCCAAAGAGGAAGGGATGATGCAACACAGCGACGGTAGGTATTTCCCTCAGTGATGAGACAAAGGTTATCGAACCAGTAGGAGAACCACGCGATACTACATGAACGTCACCTGCACACAAATAACAAATACTCACAACCCGACGTATTAAAGGGGTTGTTAATCCCTTTCGGGCAACGGCGCCAGAACTTGGCAAGTGGACATGAGAAAGTTGTAATAAATTGATTGATAGATCGCCAAATAAAGTAAAGTGAGGCAAGGTATTTTTTGTATTTTTGGTTTAATAGATCTGAAAATGAAAGCAAATAAAAATAGATCGTGAAGGAAAATATAATAAAGAAGAGACCCGGGGCCGTAGGTTTCACTAGTGGCTTCTCTCAAGAAAAATAGCAAACGGTGGGTGAACAAATTACTATTGGGCAGTTGATAGAACTTGAAATAATCATGATGATATCTAGGCAATGATCATTATATAGGCAACACGTCCAAGATTAGTAGACCGACTCCTGCCTGCATCTACTACTATTACTCCACACATCGACCGCTATCCAGCATGCATCTAGTGTATTAAGTTCATGGAGAAACGGAGTAATGCAATAAGAACGATGACATGATGTAGACAAGATCTATTTATGTAGAAATAGACCCCATCTTGTTATCCTTAATGGCAATGATACATACGTGTCGGTTCCCCTTCTGTCAGTGGGATTAAGCACCGTAAGATCGAACCCATCACAAAGCACCTCTTCCCATTGCAAGATAAATAGATAAAGTTGGCCAAACAAAACCCAAATATCAGAGAAGAAATACGAGGCTATAAGAAATCGTGCATATAAGAGATCAATTAAAACTCAAATAACGTTCATGGATAAAAAGATAGATCTGATCATAAACTCAAAGTTCATCGGATCCCAACAAACACACTGCAAAAATAATTACATCATATGGATCTCCAAGAGACCATTGTATTGAGAATCAAAAGAGAGAGAGAGAGAGGAAGCCATCTAGCTACTAACTAAGGACCCGTAGGTCTACAAAGAACTACTCACGCATCATCGGAGAGGCACCAATAGACATGATGAACCCCTCCATGATGGTGTCTAGATTGGATCTAGTGGTTTTGGAACTTGCGGCGGCTGGAATTGATTTTCGTCAACTCCCTAGGGTTTCTGGAATATTGGGGTATTTATAGAGCAAAGAGGCGGTTTGGGAGGCCACCGAGGTGGGCACAACCCACCAGGGCACGCCTCGGCCTCCAGGCGCGCCCTGGTGTCTTGTGCTCACCTCAAGCTCCCTCTTCGGTACTTCTTTGGCCCACAGGATGTCTCTTGGTCCAAAAAAATCCACAAAAAGTTTCGCTATGTTTGGACTCCTTTTGATATTGATTTCTTGCGATGTAAAAAACATGCAGAAAACAACAACTAGCACTGGGCACTATGTCAATAGGTTAGTACCAAAAAGTGATATAAAATGACTATAAAATTATTGTAAGGCATCTAAGAATGATAATATAACAGCATGGAACAATAAAAATATATAGATACGTTGGAGACGTATCAGCATCCACAAGCGTAAATGATAAAAACAGAATTTTTGATGTGGAATGCTGCCTAACATACTCATCACATATTCTTTTCTTTGTAGCATGGACATTTGGACTTTTATATGGTTCAAAGCAATAGTCTAGTTTTGACATGAGACTTAGATACTCAAGCATATCAACAAGCAACCATGTCTTTCAAAATACCAACGCTAAAATAAGTTATCCCTAGCCTATTATGCTCAGTCATTGATCCATTCATGAAACATACTCGCATATTAGCTACACCCAATACTCAAGTACGATCATAGTGCCCCTTAGTTGGTGCTTTTTAAGAGAAGATGGAGACTCAAATTAAAAATAAAAATTGCCTAAAGTAAAAGAAAGGCCCTACGTAGAGGGAAGTACGGATTTGTAGAGGTGCCAGAGCTCAAAGCGAAAAAGATAGAGATAAAAACATTTTGGGAAGCATGCTTTTCCTGTCAACGAGAACGACTGAGTAGTTCCCAATACTTTCCATGCTAGATATATCATAGGCGGTTCCCAAACAGAAATTAAAGTTTATTCCTTTTTCAACCATACTTTCACTTTCCATGGCTAGCCATATCCACAAGTGCCTTCCATACCAACACTTTCCAAGGAATTTATTATTTGACAACATAAAGTAAGTTCATTTTTCATTTTGGGACTGGGCATCCCTAATACCTTTGCCTTACTCTCGTGCACTGAAAAGTGAATAAACACTCATCTTGAGAATAACATATCTAGCATGGAAATATATTTGCCACCCCCTACCATTTCATGAGCGATATGAGAACACAAAACATAATTTTATTTTGAAAATTAGAGATGGCACATACAAATTTGCTTAGAACGGCAAAAGAATACCGCATATAGGTAGGTATGGTGGACTCGTGTGGCAAAATTGGTATAAAGGATTTTGGATGCACAAGTAGTGATCATACTTACTGCAAAATGAAGGCTAGCAAAAGATTGAGAAGCGAACAACCAAGAAACGAAAAATCTCATAAGCGAGCATTGAGCATAATTAACACCGAATAATGCACCACAAGTAGGATGTAATTTCATTGCATAACTATTGACTTTCGTTCTTGCATAGGGAATCACAAACCTTAACACCAATATTCTTACTAAATCATGATAACTCATCAACATGACTCACATATCACATCATCATGTCTCAAAACTATTACAAGGAATCAAGATTATTTTGTCCAATGATCTTCATGAAAGTTTTTATTATATCCTCCTTGGATATCTATCACTTTGGGACTGGTTTTATATGTTGCTCTTTTAATAAGCTCAAATAAATATAATTAGAGATCATGAGCATAATATTTCTTTCTCTCAAATTAATTTAAGTGAGCAAGAGAGAATTTCTTAAAAATTACTAACTCTCAAATAAATCTAAGGTAAGCATGGGAGCATTTCTTCAAAAATACTAAAGCACACCATGCTAAAAAAGATATAAGTGAAGCACTAGTGCAATTCCATATCTCATAAAGATTTAAGTGAATCATAGAGAGCAATTCTAACAAGTCATGGCATAATTTTAGATCTCTCAAATAGGTGTGTCCAGCAAGTATTCAAGACTTAAAACAAAAGGAAAAACAAGCAAAGACTCATATCATACAAGACACTCCAAGCAAAACTCATAGTATGCGACGAATAAAAATATAGTTCCGAGTAAAATACCGATGATTGTTGGAAGAAAGAGGGGATGCCACTCAGGCATCCCCAAGCTTAGTTGCTTGCTTCTCTTTGGATAATAGCTTGGGGTGCCATGGGCATCCCTCCTTATTCTTTCATCCATCGTAACATCACCCAAAATTTGAAAACTTTGATCACACAAAACTCAATAAAACCTTCGTGAGATCCGTTAGTATAAGAAAACAAATCACTACTATAAGTATTGTTGCAAACCCATTCATATTTTATTCTTGAATTATAGCTACTGTATTCCAACTTTTCTATGATAAAAAATCTTCAAAGGAAACCATAGAATCATCAAAACAAGCACACAACACAAAAAAAGCAGAATCTGTCAGAAACAGAACAGTTTGTAGCTATCTGGATATTTCAAACACTTATGTAACTCTATAAATTATCAAAAATTAGGACCACGTGAGACATTTGTATATAAATCTTCTGCGAAAAAATTGGTATTTTATCACACTCCTGTTATAAATAAGAATTATTTTCGTGAGCATAAAAGTTTCTGTTTTTTAGCTAGATCAAATCAACTATCACCCAACATGATCCTAAAGGCTTTTCTTGGCACATACACTAACTAAAACACAAAAAACACAATCATAACAGTAGCATCATTGTGAAAACACTCAATTATAGAAAGCAAAAGACAAAAATAAATTTTATTCATTGGGTTGCCTCACAACAAGTGCTATCGTTTTACGCCCCTAGCTAGGCATAAAGCAAGGATCTAAGTATTGTCATCTTTGTTTCTAGATCCATAAGATGCCCTCATGATTGATTCATATGATGGACTAATTACTGTTCTATGGAAATTGAAATTTAATATTGCCTTCTTTCATATCGATCACGGTACCAATAGTACGTAAAAATGGTATACCAACAATAATTGGACAAGACGGATTGCAATCAATATCAAGAACAATAAAATCTATGGGCACATAATTCCTGTTTGCAAGAATGAGAACATCATTAATTCTTCCCATAGGCTTTTTAATAGTAGAATCCGCCAAGTGCAAATTCAAGGAACATTCTTCAATATCGGTAAAACCAAGCACATCACATAAATATTTTGGAATTGTATAAACACTAGCACCCAAGTCACATAAAGCAAAACACTTATAATTTTTAATGTTGACTTTGATAGTAGGTTCCCACTCATCAGGTAATTTTCTAGGAATTTAAACTTCTAATTCCAATTTTTCTTCCAAAGCTTTCATCATAGCATCAACAATATGTTTAGTAAAAGCTTTATTTTGTTCATAAGCATGGGGCGAATTTATCATGGATTGCAACAAAGAAATACAATCAATCAAAGAGATAATATCATAATTAAAGTCTTTGTAATCCAAAAGAGTGGGCACATCACTACTTAAAGTTTTGACCTCTTCAAACCAACTTTTATCAATTTTCTCAACAAGACTTTCACCCTCCGAATTATCGGGATGCCTTCTCACTACTAGGGAAAAGGCTAGCAGCAGCGCGGGTTCTAGGTATATCAGCAGCGCGGGGACCGGCGCTACTAATAAGGCGCTATAGCTAACCCGTAGTAGTAGCGCGTGCACACCCGCGCTACTGCTATACAAGTGTAGCAGCAGCGTGCTTCGTGGAAGCTCGCTACTGCTAATAGCTCTAGCGCGCTTTGCCTGGACGTGCTACTGCTACTGTGGTGTTGCTGCTAACTTTTCTCCACTCGCTACTGCTAATTTTAGTAGTTTTTTTTCTGCATATTTGTTTTGTATTTGAATAGGCTTTATACAATAATCTTTAGCATATGATACACATACAAATTTAATCATAGCATATACATACAAATAGTCTCATCAAATCATGTCATCGTCATAATCATCATCCAACACAAAGTGGTCTCTTGTCATCATCTCGAAAATAGTGATACAAATCTTGATTACTTGCAACTACATCGTCAACCATCTAAACAATGATATATGCGAGAAGAGCTATCACTTTGCGTGAACCTAAACTAACTACTGGTTGTCGCCCGGAAACCAGAAACCGGTACACCTGGGCCTGACATTCTGGCCACTCGTCGTATACTCCTGGCGTAGCACTTCTTCACCATCGATGATCTATACACCTGCATCGTCACATGAGTCGATGATATGCAACATATATAGTTGAGCAACAGAAAGAGACAGACTTGGCAAAAATAGAAGCAACATATCATAAGCATAAATAACAAAGTTCATCGTACCCAAAATGCCCTAACTAGAGTGATCTTCGCTAGTCGAGGAGGACGGTTTAATTACATCACAAATAAAGTTCCATCGTGCATAGTCAAAGTTTCATCATACAGATAGTATGGACTAAACGGACACATTGTCATATATCGACAATCACTCCATGTCGTGCCATCCATCCAAGTCAAAGAGATAGTCCCCGAGCTTAGTGAAAGGCTTCAGGTCGAGATGCTGAGCGGCTACGCGTGTTCGGATGTCATCCCGCGACATTTGTCCTTCTTCGTAGAACATCCCTGTTTTTTCGATGACCTCCTTCATGATGATTTGGGCAAGTTCGCGCTAGATGTGATAGAACACAACTCGAAGTCGATGATCCTCGATATCTCCTAAGTTCTTTGCCCATTGCAAAATATGGGCATCACCGGATGTAGGTGACATGCGAAGGTTCTGGTGATCCCGTCTGTACTCCAGCATCTGGTGTAGGAGATAGAATCCATCATTAAGAGAATCACTCTGTTGCTGGATGCAGCAAAAGTCGGTCTTATGGCCGAAGGCGGGCCTGCCGTCCTTTTTCTTCTTGTCCTTGACCTCTCCACCCCATGCTCCGTAGTAAAACATAGCACTATCGAGTACATACTTGATGTGGGTGTAATCCTTTTTGTTAATGTTCTTCGATGGGTCCAAGTAAAGAGCGTGGGAGTATCGGGGGTAGAGGATGATGAGGACGGCGCGCCCGCCGCTGCGCAAAATAAGTACACCTCAAATTATTTAGCCTCCACCATGCAAATGAATGATTGAAATCAAAGGAAGGATATCCACGCGGATGATTTACATGGGATGATAAGGCACAAGAATAGCCTCCTTTTCCTTATTAGCGAGCATGAAATTGACAACGTATTCCCTCGCGTATTCATAGTGCTTTGCGCAGACTCCCAAGAAGGCCTCGTGCATGAAGTACGGGTCAGCAACATAGATATGAGGTATCTGCTCAACCCCGATGAGGTAGTTCATGTGCAAAGCATAAAGGCAGACAAACGCAAAATCCAGCTTCTTCAAGTGAAACATGTCGAAGATGTAATCAAATCAAAGGAAGAACTTCTCCGTGGGGAATGTGTCGATGTATGACAATCCCCGCGGCACGTTAACCACGTAGAGTGGGTATCCTGGATTTTTTGAGGCAATGAGGTCTTTCTCTATCCGCAGCACATCGTCATGAAGTCTCCTTAAATCGCTGAATCTGGCCCCCAGCACTGCTTCAGGTAGGATTGGTTGATCGGGGATATGCCATTTTGCCGCACCGAGGATATCTATACGGTCTTGAACCTGAGGCTGCTGAGGCGGCTGGATCACAGGAGCAGCTTTTTTGCCTTTCCTCGGTCTCTTCCTAGACTTCTTTACTACCAGAAGGTTGTCCATAATACGTTTAGACTCCGGAGGCGGCAATTCAGGCACCAACTCATGACGCTCAAACCCTAAGTAGGCACCAGTATAGACATACTCTTGAGTGTCATCGTCATCCTCATCCTTATCTATGGCGACGACACTAGCGACTAATGGAGTAGGCAAGGTGTTGATGTTCATACCTAACTACGTGCTCGTGGGTGTGCTCCCGGCTGCCTCTAGACGAAGCAGACTCTTTGGCCACAACAAGACACACTCATTGCAACAATCACCAAGCCGTCGCGGGGTCTCGTCGTCATCCCCAATAGTACCAAAGGAGCCAAATTCTCGTGGCCTGGTTTGACACTGGCCAAGGAAACCTTGAAGACTTCCGGGGGGATCGGTCGGCTGTGGAACAATGGTTCCTTCGGCTCCATTATCGTCGCCTTCCCCACGTCCAGCTTCTGGTCGCCGATGGTGTACAATATGGTGCACGGGGTTTCGTCGGCCTGCAAAGAAAAGTCTGCGACGTGAGACATCTAAAAGGCAACGAAAACGGGAGATTATACATTTATTGGAGGGGGCCGGTGTGACAGATACCGTGAGGGCGTCGAGCTCAACCAAAGACGAAGCACCGCCGAGCACGTCCGGTGCCGAAGCCGGTGCGGGAGCAGGTGCAGGAGCCGGTGCGGGAGCAGGTGCAGCAGCCGGTGCGGGAGCAGGTGCAGGAGCTAGTGCCGGAGCAGGTTCGTGAGCAGGTGCATGAGCCGGGGCGGGAGCAGGTGCAGGTGTAGGTGCTGGTGCAACGCTAGTCGAGCTGCTCCTGAGGAAGTCAGCAAGGGGAAAGTCCGCTGCATTTTTTTCTGGATTTTGCCTGCTCCAATTGAAAACGTCCGGAACCAAGTTAGTAGACATATCTACAAGCACCTGTTTTGCGGTAGCTACCATTGTTGCGACTGTCTCGATTTCTTTTCAACCGCAATCTCAACCTTCTTGTCGATGTTTTCTTCAGTTAACCTCCGTCTTTATTTTCTCTCCTCCGTGGTCTCACGGTAGTACTTCTTCCACATGGCGCCGTCTCTGACACCGTGCGCGCGTCCATACGACGGTCGAGTCTCCACCGGGAGTCCTTTCAATATGTTCAATGCCCGGTTGAATGGAGTGTCCCACTTGGGCCTCGCCAACGCCTCAGACGGCCAGTCGCTTTCGGCCGCAATCCTGTGCTGCTCTCTCTGCAAAAGGCACAAGGATCGTTTACAAATATGACTAATGTGCAGTCGAATTGATTAGGAACTAAAATTACTAGCAGTCTAATGAACTCCATCGTGACCGCGTTCTTTTTGAAAACCTTCTTCACTGGGTCCCAATGGTGTCGGACCCTGAGGACGTCACGCTCCTGCGGGACGGTGAACTCCGCCAAGGGGTCTGGGATGCCTAGACTCGCGGCTTCCGCGTCCTCCTTGGCCCATATGGACCTCTTCCCGCTGTAACCATGGCATCCGAGGTGGTGGCACCCAATGTTCTTCTGTTGAAGCCCCTTCATGTACTCTGAATTTTTTTGGCATCTTCAGCCTCGCGAGCCGCCTTGAATATTTCAAAGTGCTCTCTCGTGATTATCGGATTATCCTTTAGAATCTCGGAGTAGGGTTCCTTTTCGTTGACGATCCGATATTTCACCCTTGCTTTCTAGGCAGCCAATGCGTCGCTAAACTTGCTCATGGCGTGTTTGTTTATCTTCTTCATTGTCAGGTCCTTATCTGGATCTTTATAAACCTTTTCATTCCGGCTCAGGAACAAGAATATCGGGTGCAAGTTCTTTAGGAGGGAGGGCCTCATATTATCTATCTTGTTTAGTTTCTCATCGTTGATGGTGGCGGTTGTTCATATGATGCAGCCAATTTAATTGTTGTAGCACGTGCGTGCTTCCTCGGGCGCGTTTGGCTCAAAATTGTCGTCGTCCACCTTCGTGACTGTCGGGTTTCGGGTTCCGGCAGACCCTTGAGGTTCGAACACTGGAGATCTCTCCCCTACTGATCTACGTTCAATCCTCTCGTGCGAACTAAGATGAAAATGATGAACAACACAAGAGACACGAGGTTTATACCGGTTCGGGCCACCGTTGTGGTGTAATACCCTACTCCAGTGTGTGTTGTGGTGGATTGCCTCTGGGGCTGATGATGAATAGTACAAGGGAAGAGCAGCCTCGCGAGAGGTGTTCTTGAGCTGGTTCGATGAACTGCTAGGGTGAGTTCAGTTGCCTCTTCCTCTCTCTCTGCTATGGTTCTACCAGATTTCCCGTCGTCCCCTCCTTCTGTGGTGGCTAGCTCTATTTTTAGAGACCTTGGGCCTCTCCCCAAATAATGAGTGGGAAGGGCGCCAACAATTGGTCATTTTGAAGGGGAACATGTAGTACAGGTTATCCTGACCAAAGGTGGTCTTCGGCTACCAAAAGTGCTGGTGATGACGCCGTCTTGGGCTCCACGGTGACCTCCGTCATGCCGCTCTGCTGGTCTTGGTCTCGTTGCACCGGAATGGCAACCATTGCCTGATGCCTTGGCCAGTGCTTGCCCCCTTTGCACCAAAGGGGAAACAAGGACACTACGCAGGCCGACGCCCACCTGGCGCCCGCCTGGTCTCGATCGTCATGGCTTGTGTCACGGGTTCCTCGTGAGGTACCCCTGCCTTGATCTCTTCGCCTCCTCGCGAGCCTGCCTGATGAGGCTGCCTCTGAGGAAGCTTCCTGTCATCTGCCCCACAAGGCTTGGCCCCTCGCGAGGGTCTTGAGCCTGAGCTGATGAAGATGGGCCGCGCTGGGCCCTGCTTGAGCCACACCGCAGGTCGTAGGCAGGCAAGTCTGGGGACCCCCATTCCTAGAACGCCGACAGTAGCCCCCGAGCCCAAGGCGCGCCTGGGCTTGGCCTAGTAGGAAAGCGAAAGGGAAAGCGCGAAGCGCCGCGGGCCCTAACACCCTGCGGCCTTGGGCGCCGCGTGGCGATTGATTGGACGTGGGCGACTGCGCTTCCCCACGACGTCTCGGCGACGACATGACTTGATAAGTCCCTACATGCAGAGAAACCGGTCATGATTACCTGCGATCGTGGTGCATGGCGGTTGGCCTCCTCCGGCTATATGTACAGGGCTGGGCGACCCCCTTCGGCCCGTACCTCCTTGCTGCTCCTTTCCTTCTTCTCGATTACTCGTCGCTCCCATGGCTCCAAAGAGATTCTCAGCCGCGGAGAAAGGAAAGGCCCCTCAGGCTGGGCCTGACTCCCCCCCGGCCAAGCGCGGTTGAGGTCGCCCTTGCAAGTATACCACGGTCCCCGTGGTGGCCTCCCGCATCCATGGAGGCGGTTCCCGGCGCGGTGGTGAGCGCCCGGTTGCCGACGGGGGGCACGCCATGGGTGTGCGCCCCCCTAGGCCACGCTTTCGCTCTGCGGAGGTGCTGCCGGAGTTCGTCGTGTGGTCGGCAGACCCATCCAGCACCAAGCTCCAGCTCCCCTGTTTCTTCGTAGATGAACTGCCGGCCAGCGCCCGGTGCGGCTTCTGGCTCCAAGCAAACGGATGCTGCAGCAGGGCCTCCTGGGCGTCGCTGGAGGTCTCCGTTTCTGGGAACGGGGCTCTGACACGCGGCTGGCAAACATTTTCCCGCGCGCATGGCCTGAGCCGGTGGTGCACCCTGTACTTCAAGTTTGATGGCGACGCCACCCTCTACGTGAGGGTGTTCGGGGAAGACAGTCGCCATGTTGGGTGTTGCCCTGAAGACGACGACTGCAGCCGCCTGCCCAGCCCTGGCTCTGACCAGGATGCAGATGGCGGCTGGCGTACAGGCGGCGGTGCTCGGGGTTCGCCGAGCTTCGGCAATCCCCTCTCAGGAAGCAGCTCCTCCAGCGGTGGCCGCGACCAGCCTCCTCGCCGTCGCGCCCGCTTGGGTGAAGGTAGCGGGTCAGCCCGCCGTCGTGCCCTGGTGAAGCGAGAGGAGGGATCCGCCTGAGCCCCAGGAGCAGCTCGAGCCTTTGCTGTGGGTTGGCGCAGGACGAATCGCGCCCATTTTGTTTTCTTTCTTATCCTGCGCAAAAATAGTAAGTAATGTAGGGCCCCGCGGGGGTGTATTAGAATTGTTGCTGTTTAACCATCGCGCTGTTTCCGCTATTTCTGCGCCATGCTTTGCGTCGCGCTCCCATGTGCGGGAACTATTTTAGCTCAGTGGGGCTTGGCATGGTCCTCGCCTCCCGAGGTCGTGGCCTCCTCGTGCGCTTTGTGCCCTGCAAGGATCAGTAGGAGGGGTAACTTATGATCTTAGCTGTGGGGGTGATTGGCCAAGGTCATGCGCTCGTGTCACGATGCCCGTGGGGCACGGACTGGGAGGGGTGCTCCCACAGAGGACTCGAATAGGAAAGCTACAAATGATCGGGGCAGAAAACAATCGCGAGGGCGCCTGCGATCCTCCCTCGCGAGACTTCGCGAGAGAAAACGAGGCGAGCGAGCGAGAAAGACAAAGAGCCACAAGCTAGGAATGTCAGCAACTCCAATAAAAACTTCAAACCGGAATAAACAAGCCAACTGCAGAAAGCAAATGGGAAAGCCGCATCCGGCACCTATTCTAGTCTTCGACGTCTTCTCACCAGCGCGGAGCTAAGTGCTGCCACTGGGCGTGGGCGGGAGCCCCCGAGGCCCGAGGGCGGCACTCCGGAGACTCCGGGCGTGTACAGCCCCACTCATTATTACGTGAAAGTGTCACGGGCGGCGAGCTTCACAGGCATTGGCCTTCTTCACAGGCACCGGGCCTTTTTTGAAATGCGGCATCTTCACAGGCGTTCGCCTTCTTCACAGGCTCTAGGCCTTTTCCAAAACGCAGCGGCTTCATAGGCATTCGCCTTCTTAATAGGCACCGGGCCTTTTCCAAAATGCAGCGGCTTCACAGGCATTCGCCTTCTTCACAGGCACCGGGCCTTTTCCAAAACGCAGCGGCTTCACTCAGGGGTAGAACCTTCGGAGATGTTGAATGTTTCATGGGTTCTGGATGGGTACTCCCTCCGGAGTCTCCAAGCACGCGGAGCCAGGCTTGGAAACATGAACAACCTTGAATGGGCCCTCCCACATGGGAGAGAGCTTGTGCAGCCCCTCCTTGGAGAGAACCCTTCTGAGCACGAGATCCCCTACCTCAAGGGTCCTGGGGCAGATGTTGCGGCTGTGGTATCGTCGTAGTGCCTGTTGATACCTTGCCGCTCGCAGTGCGGCTTCCCGACGGCGTTCCTCCCCCAGCACGAGATCCGTCCCCCGCATGGCGTCCTGCTGAGCCTCGTCGAATGCCAGGACCCATGCGGAGTGACGTCTGACCTCGTGAGGGAGAACAACCTCCGCTCCATAGACGAGGAAGAACGGGGTCTCGCCAGTTGGCTTGGTCGCTGTCGTGCGGATTGACCATAGCACGGACTGGAGCTCGTCGTGCCAGCCCCTGCCACAGGCCTCCAGCTTCTTCTTGAAGGTCCTGGCCTTGAGGCCCCTCAGGACCTCCACGTTGGCTCGTTCAGCCTAGCCATTGCTCCGGGGGTGTGCTACCGAAGCGTAGCATATCTGCGTTCCAAGGTTAGCACAGTACGTTTTGAAGAGATTACTGGTGAATTGCGAACCATTTTCAGTGATGATGCGGTTAAGCACCCCAAACCGGCTCACGAGGCCCTTGATGAACTTGACTGCCGAGCCTGCCGGGATTGTGCGGACAGCTTCCACCTCGGCCCACTTGGTTAACTTGTCCACAGCGACGTAGAGGTAGCGATAGCCCCCTGGCGCCCGAGAGTATGGGCCTAGAATGTCCAACCCCCAAACTGCGAACGACCATGAGAGGGGTATGGTCTACGGACCCCCCGCAGGCTGATGGATCTGTTTAGTGTGGAACCGTCAGGCCTCGCAAGCCTTCACCAGCTCAACGGCATCGTTGAGTGTTGTGGGCTAGTAGAACCTGCTGCAGAACGCCTTGCTGACGAGGGTTCGTGACGACTAGTGGTGCCCGCAGTCTCCGCTGTGTATGTCCGCCGGTAGTTCCTTTCCTTGCTCCCTGGAAATGCAACGTAGGGACACGTCATTTGGCCACTTCCTGTAGAGCTTGCCATCCTGGATGCAATAAGCCGTGGCCTGCCATGCCACACGCTCCGCCTCCTCCTCGTTCTCCGGCACAATCCCTTGCATCAGGTAGTCCTTGAGCTCTGGGATCCAACATCCCTCCTGAGGCTCCAACACCAGGAACATGCGTGCCCCTGAGGCCGGGCCGCAGACCGGAGCTCCCGAGGCAGGCGGCTGAGGAGGCTCCTCCCTTGGTTGCACCGCACCTGATAGCAACAGCGCCGCCGAGGGCTTGAAGAGCCGCTCCTCGAAGACGCCAGGTTCCTGCTGCAGCCGCCTAGATGCCCTCTTGGCAATGTCATCAGCCTCCTGATTGGTGCCGCGAGGCACATGCTGCAGCTCCAACCCCGAGAACTGTTTCTCCATCCTACGGACTTCAGCGAGGTAAGCTTCCATGTGCTCGTCCTTCGGCTCGTATATCTTGTTGGAGAAGTTGACGAGGAGCTGTGGATCACCCTTGATGGTGAGGCACTTTACCCCTAAGGCGATTGCGGCTTTCAAGCCTGCTATCAAGCCTTCGTATTCTGCTATGTTGTTGGAGACCTTCTCTCCGTGCTGGAAGCAGAGTTGCACGGCGTAATGGAGTTTGTCCTGGGTAGGGGACACAAGCACTGCGCCAGCTCCTGCACCGTGTCGGGAGAATGCCCCATCGAAGTACATGACCCAGCCGTCCGGTGCTTCACTTCCCGGGGAAAGTGACCGGTCTTCGCCTGCCTCAAGACCCGGCGCTTCTGCCCATTCTGCCACGAAATCTGCAAGTGCGGCTCCCTTGATAACTCTGGTCATGCTGAATTCTAGCTGAAATGCCTGTAGCTCAATGTTCCATTCGGCGACCCTTCCAGCTGAGTTGGGGCTCCTGAGCACTCTTTCTAAGGGGTATGCTGAGACGACCTTGATGGGATGTCCTTGGAAGTAGTGGCGCAGCTTGCGCGAGGCCACTAGTCGTGCGAGGAGGAGTTTTTGAGGCATGGGATACCGTGCCCTTGCGTCCCATAGCACCATGCTGACGAAATACACAGGATGCTCGACGAGGTTGAGGGTGTTGGTGCTGCTTGCGTCCTCCAGAGGTCGAGGCATCTCTGGAGACGACGGAGCTCCCGGGGCTTGGTCACCAGAAGAGGCCTCTCCTGCTCCGGGTGCGTTCTCCTGCTGCGGCTGTTCCTTTTCGGCTGTGGTTGCGGCCTTCGCGAGGCCCTCCTGGCTCTGCTTTGCTTTAGTTCAGACGGTCGATGCGGCCTTGGCATAGCGCTCCTCCCTGACCGCCACCAGGGCTGCGCTGGCGGAGTAGGGGGTGGCGGCAAGGTAGAGCACCAGGGGCTCCCGAGGACGCGGAGCTACCATCACTGGCGGACTGGTAAGGTACCTCTTGAGGTCTTGGAATGCCTTGTCGGCCTCTTCAGTCCATTCGAAGGGGCCCTTTTTCTTCATCAGTTTGAAGAAGGGCAGGGCTCGTTCGCCCAGCTTGGAGATGAAGCGCCCCAACGCAGTCACACGCCCGATGAGCTTCTGCATTTCTCTGAGGGTCCTTGGCGGGCTCATATCTCTGACTGCCTTGACCTTCTCCGGGTTGGCCTCGATGCCCCTGTGGGATATGAGGAAACCTAGGAGCTTGCTCGAGGGGACTCCAAATATGTACTTCTCTAGGTTGAGCCATAGGTCCACTTCGTTGAGGCTGGCAAAGGTTTCTTCCAGGTCCTGTATCAGGGTTCTTGCCTCACGAGACTTCACCACAATGTCATTGACGTAAGCTTCAGCGTTCCTCCCGAGCTACCGGCCTAAGGCGATGTGCATCAGCCGCTGAAAGGTCGCACCTGCGTTGCGCAGCCCAAACGGCATGCACGTATAGCAGTACACTCCACACGGGGTCAGGAAAGCCGTCTTCTCCACGTCTTCTACCGCCATCTTGATCTGGTGATAGCCCGAGAAGGCATCCAGGAATCACAATAGGTCACACTCTACGGTGGAGTCGACTATCTGGTCGATGCGCGGGAGCGGAAATGGATCCTGCGGGGAGGCTTTGTTGAGGTTGGTGAAGTCAATGCACATGCGCTCTTTCCCCCCTTCTTTGGCACGACAACAGGATTAGCCAGCCAATCGGGGTAGCGGACCTCGCGGATAACCCCTGCCGCCTCTAGCTTCCGGGTCTCTTGAACGATGAAAGCCTGTTTCTTAGTAGACTGCCGCCTTGCCTTCTGCTTCATGGGGCGTACATTGGGGCACATGTTGAGGTGATGCTCAATCACTTCCCTTGGGACCCCCGCTAACTGATCTGGTTCCCACGCGAACACCTTCTTGTTCGCACACAGGAACCTGATTAGGGCCTTCTCCTGCTCAGGCTCGAGGTTGGCCCCTATGGTGAAGGTGGCGCCAGTGGACCCATCCTCGTCGACTGGTACCTGCTTGGTTTCTGCCTTGTCTTGGGTGAACAACTACTTCTTTTTAGCCGGCGCAGCCCCCTTTGGCTCAAGGGCGTCGGTGCTAGTGGGCTGCGCCACCGCGGCCGCCCTGAAAACAAGCCAGAGCACCTGCAGCGCATCCCTTGTGTCTCCTGACATGGTGAGGACGCCCCTGCTCCCTTCATGACGTTGTACGCCGGGTGAGTTGCTGCCATGAACCAAGCCAAGGCCGGATAGCCCAGGATGGCATTGTAGGGGAGGCCGATGGGGGCGATGTCGAAGTCGATCAGCTTCGTACGGAAGTTGTCGCAGGTGCCGAAGGTCACTGGGAGGCGGATCTGTCCCAAGGAGGCGGTGGAACCAGCTCCGACGCTCGAGAAAGGCCTGCTGGGTTGGAGCCGCTCCAGCGGCACGTGGAGTAGGCTGAAGGCCTCCACCGAGAGCACATTGAGGCCGGCACCACAGTCGATGAGGGTCCTGGTGACAGCCACATGGCAGATCGTGGGGGTGCACAGCATCGGGAGCGCGCCCGAACCAATGGGGTTGAAGGGGTGGTCCTCCGAGTCGAAGGTTAGATCGGCCTCGGGCGCCACCTAGCCCAGGGGGGCTTCTTGGCGCCTGGAGGCGGTGCTGATCCGGCGGGCGAACGGCTTGACGTGATGACTCGAGGGTGGAGCCTGGGAGCCACCCAGGAGAGCTGCGACGACGGGCGGCGCTGGTGCGGCGAAACGGGCGAGGAAGAGGTCGCGCAGCTCCTCCCAAGAGGTGACAGAGGCCGTCGGAAGGTGGAGGAGCCACGCGCGCGGGATGCCGGTGAGGGCCATGGGTAACCAGTTGGCCATCACCCGATCGTCGCCCCCGGCTCCGAGGACGGCCTCCTCGTACGCCAGCAGGAAAATCATCGGGTCCGTCGCGCTGTCATTGCGCGGCGGCATCTCGGGCCTGAACTTGCGCGGCCACTGCACTTGCCGCAAGGCGGGGGCCAAGGCCCAGAGCCCCCTGACCCCAGTGTCGGCATCCGTTGCTGGACCGGGCGGCGCGTTGTCCGCCATGAGGGCAGGATGCGATGTCGGGGGAGAGCAAGTCGTCAGGAGGGAGGACTCCGGCGCACCCCTACCTGGCGCGCCAAATGTCGGGTTTCGGGTTCCGGCAGACCCTTGAGGTTCGAACACTGGGGTGCGCGCGGAGATCTCTCCCCTACCGATCTACGTCTGATACTCTCATGCGAACTAAGATGAAAATGATGAACAACACAAGAGACACGAGGTTTATACTAGTTCGGGCCACCATTGTGGTGTAATACCCTACTCCAGTGTGTGGTGTGGTGGATTGCCTCTGGGGTTGATGATGAATAGTACAAGGGAAGAGCAGCCTCGTGAGAGGTGTTCTTGAGCTGGTGCGATGAACTGCTAGGGTGAGTTCAGTCGCCTCTTCCTCTCTCTCTGCTATGGTTCTACCAGATTTCCCGCCATCTCTCCTTCTGTGGTGGCTAGCTCTATTTATAGAGGCCCTGGGCCTCTCCCCAAATAATGAGCGGGAAGGGCGCCAACAATTGGCCATTTTGAAGGGGAACATGTAGTACATGTTATCCTGACCAAAGGTGGTCTTCGGCTGCCAAAAGTGCTGGTGATGACGCCGTCTTGAGCTCCACGGTGACCTCCGTCATGCCGCTCTGCTGGTCTTGGTCTTGTTGCACCGGAATGGCAACCTTTGACTGATGCCTTGGCCTGTGCTTGCCCCCTTTGCACCAAAGGGGAAACAAGGACACTACACAGGCCTGCGCCCACCCGGCGCCCGCCTGGTCTCGATCGTCATGGCTTGCGTCACGGGTTCCTCGCGAGGTACCCCTGCCTTGATCTCTCAGCCTCCTCATGAGCCTGCCTGATGAGGCTGCCTCTGAGGAAGCTTCCTGTCATCCGCCCCGCGAGGCTTGGCCCCTCATGAGGGTCTTGAGCTTGAGCTGATGAAGATGGGCCGCACTGGGGCCCGCTTGAGCCATGCCGCAGGCTGCAGGCAGGCAAGTCTGGGGACCCCCGTTCCCAGAACACCGACAGTGACCACTAGTCTAGTAGTCCTGAGCTTGTTAGGAAGTTGTCGCCTCTTTGCTTTTGGTTCTATTCCTGCTCCGCTCCCCGAGGGAGCGCCGGTCTCAGTCTCAGCGCCGGTCTCGATGTCGGTCTGAGTCTCAGCGCCGGTCTGCGTGTCGGTCTCAATCCCTGATGCGAGCGGTGGGCCCAGCAAAAACATCGGTTGATCATCGGCAAGGCTCAAAAATTCATCTGCCGCCAGGTAGACATCGTCACAATCACCAGAACCCTGTCCTTCATCGTTGCTAGCCATGTTTCCTATGATTAGATCTAGTAAATTAATTCTAGACCAAATAAAATGAATAATGACATACAAAAGGCCTATGTTTTGCAGGAACGTTGACTCATTCCCGGTGCGGCAGATCCCGGGCACTCAATATGTCCTAGTTTGTAGCACAAGTCATGCCGAAATTCACGGAAAATTTCGGCATGACTTTTGCTAAAATTGAAAGTGCAACTATCCCTAGGTGGTTTTGGTAATTCATAACAACATATAGCTCATTGAGCTAATGCTATTCCAAGATGATTATTTCAGGAAAGCTCAATGATTGGCATGGCATGGATGTGAAAGTGGAACCCTCAAAATGCTAAGGACAAAGGATTGGCTCAAGCTCAAAAGCTCAAGACTCTTCATTTTATATTTTAGTGATCCAAGATCACATTGAGTCTTTAGGAAAAGCCAATACTATCAAGGAGGGATGAGGTGTTGCTTAATTAGCCTCTTGCTTCATGTGCTTAGTGATATGCTCCAAACCCTCAACTACTTTCCCATATCCACATATGACCTAAACCCTAAGCCAAACTCGGTCCTACCGATTCTTTCTATCCGGCGCCACCGAGTTTCACTTGTCATAAGCCACTACCAAACCCTAGCAATTCGGTTCTACCGATAGGGATCTCGGTCTCACCGAGATGGGATTGCAAACTCTCTGTTTCCCTTTCGTAACTTTTCGGTCTCACCGAAAGAGCGAATCGGTCCCACCGAGATTTCAATGTAAATTCGATGTTTCCTTTTTGTAACTTTTCGGTCTCACCGAAAGAGCAAATCGGTCCCACTGAGTTTGCCTGACCAACTCTCTGGTTAGCTAATTACCAAAATCGGTCTCACCGAGTTTGTGTAATCGGTCTCACCGAGATTACGTTATGCCCAAACCCTAACCATATCGGTCCTACCGAGTTGCATGTCAGTCCCACCGAAAATCTCTAACGGTCACTAGGTTTACCTTTTCGGTCCGACCGAGTTTTTGATTCGGTCCCACCGAGATTGGAAAACTGTGTGTAACGGTTGGATTTTGTGTGGAGGCTATATATACCGCTCCACCTCCTCTTCATTCGTGGAGAGAGCCATCAGAACACATACACAATTCCAACTCATATGTTCTGAGAGAGAACCACCTACTCATGTGTTGAGACCAAGATATTCCATTCCTACCATATGAATCTTGATCTCTAGCCTTCCCCAAGTTGCTTTCCACTCAAATCTTCTTTCCACCAGATCCAAATCCTATGAGAGAGAGTTGAGTGTTGGGGAGACTATCATTTGAAGCACAAGAGCAAGGAGTTCATTACCTACACACCATTTGTTACTTCTTGGAGAGTGGTGTCTCCTAGATTGGCTAGGTGTCACTTGGGAGCCTCCGACAAGATTGTGGAGTTGAACCAAGGAGTTTGTAAGGGCAAGGAGATCGCCTACTTCGTGAAGATCTACCGCTAGTGAGGCAAGTCCTTCGTGGGCAATGGCCATGGTGGGATAGACAAGGTTGCTTCTTCGTGGACCCTTTCTGGGTGGTTGCTTCTTCGTGGACCCTTCGTGGGTGGAGCCCTCCGTGGACTCGCGCAACCGTTACCCTTTGTGGGTGGAGCCCTCCGTGGACTCGCGCAACCGTTACCCTTCGTGGGTTGAAGTCTCCATCAACGTGGATGTAGGATAGCACCACCTATCCGAACCACGGGAAAAACATCCGTGTCTCCAATTGCGTTTGAATTCTCCAAACCCTTCCCTTTACATTCTTGCAAGTTGCATGCTTTACTTTCCGCTGCCAATATACTCTTTGCATGCCTTGCTTGAATTGTGTGATGATTGCTTGACTTGTCCTACAATAGCTAAAATCTGCCAAGAACTAAAATTGGGAAAAGGTTAAGTTTTTATTTGGTCAAGTAGTCTAATCACCCCCCCTCTAGACATACTTTCGATCCTACAAGTGGTATCAGAGCTTTGGTCTCCATTTGCTTTGATCTCCATAGCTTTTGGTGGTCATAGCCTTGGTTTCACAACCTAGGAGAGTATGGCGTCTAGCGAGGGAAATTATCACCGTAGAGGTCCTTACTTTGATGGTACTAATTTTGCTAGTTGGAAGCATAAAATGAAAATGCATATTCTTGGACATAACCCCGCCGTTTGGGCTATTGTGTGTGTTGGTTTGCAAGGTGACTTCTTTGATGGGAAAGAACCAAACCGTGAAGCTACCGCGGATGAGTTGAAGATGTTGCAATACAATGCTCAAGCTTGTGATATTCTCTTCAACGGATTGTGCCCCGAAGAATTCAACAAAATCAGCCGTCTTGAGAATGCAAAGGAAATTTGGGACACTTTGATTGATATGCACGAAGGTACCGACTCCGTCAAGGAATCCAAGTTGGATGTGCTTCAAAGTCAACTTGACAAGTTCAAAATGAAGGATGGTGAAGGTGTCGCTGAAATGTACTCTAGGCTTGCTCTCATCACAAATGAGATTGCCGGCTTAGGAAGTGAAGAGATGACCGATAGATTCATCATCAAGAAGATTCTAAGAGCCTTGGATGGAAAATATGATACCGTGTGCACATTGATCCAAATGATGCCCAATTACAAAGATCTCAAGCCAACGGAGGTGATTGGAAGAATTGTTGCTCATGAGATGTCACTTAAGGATAAAGAGGAACTTCACAACAAATCAAGTGGTGCCTACAAAGCCTCATGTGAAGCCCCTACATCATCAAGTGAGAAACAAAACTTCAATGAAGAATTGAGCTTAATGGTGAAGAACTTCAACAAGTTCTACAAGAGTAGAAGCAAAGATAGAAGCTTCAAGTCAAGGTCCTACAATGACAAAAGATCTTCTAGTCGAGAGCGAAACTGCTACAGTTGTGGAAGACCCGGACACTATTCCAATGAGTGTACGGCTCCCTACAAGAGAAGAGAAGATTCTCCAAAAAGAAGAAGCAAAGAATCACCACCAAGAGAGAGAAGGAGTAGAGATGATCGTTATGAACGAAGATACTCACGGAGAAGCAAGGATTCGGAAAGGAAGGAAAAATCATCAAGGAGCTACACAAAACGAAGACATCAAGCTCATGTTGGTGAATGGGTATCCGGCTCCGACTCCGACAGCCACTCCGAGAGAAGTTATCACTCCGACTCCGAAGATACTCAAGATGAAGGTGTTGCCGGTCTAGCACTTGTGTCAACCAACTCCTACGACATCATTGACTCACCAAATGAAGGAATTGGAAGATGCTTCATGACCAAAGGTCCTAAGATAACACACCCCGAGTATGTTGATTTCAATAGTGATGAAGATGACTTGTTAGGTGATGATTTGCTTGTTGACAACTCCAGTGATGAATACTATGATGAAACGTCAACTAATCATGCTAAGAAAGATAAAACAAATGACAATGATAAGGAGAAGATTGAGGCTCTAACTAAAGAACTAAACACTCTTAAGTTAGCTCATGAAACTATCTTCGAAGATCATCGAGAACTTTTAAGAGCTCATGAGAAATTACGCTTTGAAAAGCTCAATCTTGAGCAAGAGCATGAGTTCTTAAAAGCAATCAATGATGATCTCCGCAAGAAATTTTCTCCTTACATTGCCAAGCGTTTACTCTTATCCACTTATATGCCTCAAGTCAAGTCTAGTAACAAGAACAAGAAAGATTCTTACTCTAGCAGTAACAATGATCATGCTAAATCCAATATTGTTGCTTCTAGTAGTTCTCTTGATTCCACTAATGATTCTCTTAGCCAAGTTACACTTGAGCAAGAAAATAGCTTATTGACGGGAATTATAGAGAAAGGAGTGTACAAAAGCCTTGCCGGGAGTAAGCAATTCGAGGAAACTGTGCGCAAGCAAGGAATGCACCGGAAGAATCAAGGTGTTGGTTTTGAACGAAAGTTCAATGCCGATGGAGTTGAGTGGGAAGAAGATCAATACCCCAAGACAAAGTTTGTTCCTCAACAAGAAAAGTATGATACTTCTTTCAAGGGGACACAAGCTCAAGATGATCTTCCACCACAAGAATACAAGCAAAAAGGCAAGGACAAGCTTCAAGAGGAAATTGATGCATTTGAAGAAGCTCCTAAGACCTTAGTCAAGTGGATTCCCAAGACTACTTCAAGTTCCACTTCATCAAGTACGACTACAACTCCAAGGATTCCCATCAAGATGGTGTGGATCCAAAAGAAGAAGAACTAGAGAGTTCTTGAGGGTGACTCCGCCAACATACTTCACTCTTATCATTTTGGCAAGAACAAGTGCAATCAACTTCCACATCTTACACTAGTTCAAGGAGTCACAAACCCTCTTGTTGGTAAGACAAGGGACCAGGTAACCTAAAAGTTTTCATGGACATCATCTTGTGTGTGCATCACTCTATGTCTATGGATATCCTTGTTTGTTCCTTGCGGGACTAACCCATGTAGGTATTGAACGTGCAATTCAATCAAAGGGATAGCTCCAAGTGATCTACATCAACATTGAGCATCCACATCTTCAACATCTACATGAAGTCATCATCGACAAAACCCGAGGTTAGTTCATCCCTCTAAGGGGGGATATCACATCTAGGGGGAGCTTTACTCTAAGACTTGAGCTAAAGCAACTCTAAAGATGTGAACACAACAATGCTTTATGTAAAAGTGGTAACCCCACTTGAGCTTAAACGATGAGTATTACCTATGATCAAGTGTTCTCACTTGACTCCTAAGTCAATATACTCATATATAGATAACCTTGTCATCGCAAATTGCTTGGTAGATGCTAGAATTGGCTGTGCATGCCTTGTCACATATTTCATTTGCCATCTTATTGTGTGAGCATACTGGTTGCATATTTTACTCATTTTAGGACATCCACTTGTTGTTTTGATTGTTCGGTTTTATTTCCTTTTGCCAAGTGGATGGACAAGAATGCCTAAGAACCTCCTCTAGCTATCTATGCTTTTCTCGTCTCAAACTCTATTCATGCTACATCACAAAATTTGATCAAGTCAGATTCAAACCACTCTGTGTGAGGAGCGCTCGGAGTCCCCGATTCGTCATAGACTTAAACTTCCAAAACCTCTTTATGATTCTCGGTCTGACCGATACCCTACTTTCGGTCCTACCGAGATCATTAAGTTGATCTATGTTTTCGATCTCGGTGCAACCGATTAGAACCATTCGGTCACACCGAGTTGCAATAACTGTATACAGTTTTGCATCTCAGTGCCACCGAGTCATTCCACTCGGTCACACCGACAGGGTTGGGCTATATATAGTCACGGCCAAAAAAATTGGAAATTTCTCCGAACCCCTTCGCCCGCGCGATAGCCTGCTCTGCCAACTTGGTCTCCGGATCGTCTCCTCGCCGCCAGCCGCCTCCCGTCGCTGGTCTCCATCGCCGTCAACGGAATTCTACCCCGCTGTTGCCGCCGTAGCGAGTCTCCACCGAACTAGGGTATGGACTCGATCTTTGTGCTATTCCCCAATCTGATTCTTAGCACATTGTGATCATCATGATTCTTGCCACGATTGAAACACTCCTGTCCAGTCAATGCATTCATAGATTAGTTTTGATTTGAAAATTTTAGGGTTAGGTTTCCGCCGAAACCATCTCGGACCCACCGAGTTGAAAAACTCGGTCCCACCGATTTGGCTTATGCCATTGCACAAGTGAGACTCGGTCTGACCGAGAATTACTTATCGGTGTGACCGATTTTGGAACTCTGTGAAACCCTAGCAGTCTCGGTGCCACCGAACTGTGACTCGGTCTGACCGAGTTCACTAGTTTAGGTTCCAAAACTGCTTCGGTATCATCGTGTTTAAAAATCGGTAGATCCGAGATGATTTCAGTGGGAAACTAAAACTAAGTTTTTGAGTCATTCTTTTGCAAAAATCTCTGCATTTTGTGATGCTCATCCACTCTATCTCATCTATAACCTATTCACAGGGTCAGCAGTCAGAGTTTGCAACATGTTTGATCAGAGTGACAGCCAGAACTTGTCAGAGCAGCAAGTGCAGATGAGTGAGGGCACTAGTCCCTCAAGTTCCTCAGATGATGGCAGCAGAAGTACCCCAAGGAATTTGCCAAAAGCTGCCACCAGACAGAGGAAGAAGAGAACTTCAGATTCTGAGGATGAAGATTATGTGGCAGAGGAAGAGGAAGCAACTTCCAAGAGAATTGAGCCAGCTCAGGGCACAAAGCCAGGGTTAAAGATCAAAAGGCCAGCAGGCAGGCAGCCTATGTCAAAGGCCAGAGCTTCAACTGAGAAGCCCACTCCCATTGAGCCAGTTGCTGCTGAAGGCAAGAAGAGGAAAGAAAGGGTGAAGAAAACTGTAGCCAGAGTGCTTGGCAAGGCTTCCATCATGGAAGATGAGGAGGAAGAAGAAGAGGTAGCTGCACCAGCACCTAAGGCACCCAAGCTGATGGGTGATGCCATAAGAACAGGGGAAGCTGCTTCCAAGGCCAAGCCAGCTCCAAAGCCAAAGCCAAAGAGGAACACAAGAAGCATCCCAGCTACTGAGAAGAACAAGGCCCCAGTGCCTGAAGCTGCAGAAGAAGAAGAAGAGAATGTTCTTAGAAAGCTTAAACCCAAGATCCCAGACCACAATGATGCTCATCCTGTGGCTGAGGATATGAAACTCAGGAGAGATTCAGGGCTCCGGAAGTGGAGAGAAGCAGACCTGTATGCTTCAAGGAGAAGGACTGCAGTTGACTACAGGTTTCACACCAAGGAGCAACAAGACTTTTATGAGATAGAACTGCTAGACAAGAAGCCAATTGTCTGTGATATGAGATGGGTTGATTGGCAATACATCAAGGACAATGAAGATTACTACCCTGGAGCGCAGGATAACTTCAAGGCATGTGGAGTAGAGGACTTTGTTGGGCAGAAGCTCAGAAAGTGGAACGAGGAACTCATCATGCAGTTCTACTCCACAGCCCATTTCTATCCAGATGGCAGGATTGTATGGATGTCAGAGGGTACGAGGTACCAGTCTACAGTTGCTGAATGGGCTCAGCTGATTAATGCCCCAGAAGAGCATGACGATGACTTGGACATTTATGCCAAGAAGAAGATGGACCACAACTCAATGTCAAACATGTACAAGGAGATTCCAAATGAAGCACTTGATACGTTCAAGTTTGGCTCAGTACACTATCTTCTGTCAGGGCTGCCAACCATCAACTAGATTCTTAGGCACACCCTATTGCCCAAGTCTGGAGATCACAAGATGATCAGGGGCCATGCGATCAACTTGCTTCATATCTTTGACGTGCCACAGAAATTCAAAGTCATGAGCCTTATGATTGAAACAATCAAGAGGACAGCAGCAGACCAGAAGAGGAGCTGTGGATATGCCCCACAGATTCAAGAGCTCATCAACTCAAAGATGGGCACAAGCATATACTTACTGGACAAGGAACACCTGCCCATCCGTCCAGATTTTGAAGATAATCAAGTGGTCATGACTGAGAATGAACCATCATCTGCACAAGCACAAGCAAAGAAGGAGAAGGCAAGGAAGGAGAAAGCTGCCAAGATGCCAACTCAAGAGCTCAGAGATCATATGCAGTGACAGTTGCTGACACCAGAGTCACCACTTCTGCACCAGCTACAGCCTCAGTTCCACCAGCTCCAGCGTCCACTTCAGCCTCAACTCCAACCACGTCTACAGAAGGCTTCGTCCTTGGAGTGCTCCGGACTCCACCACCACCTGAAGATCAAGCCTGAGTGTCGACTTAGCACTATGCATTTTCTAGGAACTTTTTGGTAACTTGTTGCCAAAGGGGGAGAAAATGTATAGATCATAGGCTTCGAGAGAGAGAGTGTTGCTTTTTTCTCTCTTGCTTTATTTGGTGGTTTTTCAAACTTTGTTTGCTTTTGAGTGCTTGAGATACTATGTCATTGCTCGTGAGACATTGATGATCATGTGTTTGATCATAAGCTACACTTATGCATGCTTGATATATCTTATCTATCTTATATGATCATTCACTATTCTTGGTGATGAGTGCATGTATTTCATTCTTATCATTTTAAGTGCTCCACCAAGATGTATGTGACATGGAAGAGTAACCCATGACTCTAACTCTTTGTGCATTTAAAGTCCAAAGCAAATTTTAAATATGCACAAATTTAGGGGGAGCTCTCACTTGTCACATACTTCTCAAAGCGACGATATATTTCATGCTTATTACCATTTGTCGAAGCTTTGATCTATATGTTGTCATTAGTTACCAAAAAGGGGGAGATTGAAAGTGCAACTATCCTTAGGTGGTTTTGGTAATTCATAAAAACATATAGCTCATTGAGCTAATGCTATTCCAAGATGATTATTTCAAGAAAGCTCAATGATTGGCATGGCATGGATGTGAAAGTGGAACCCTCAAAATGCTAAGGACAAAGGATTGGCTCAAGCTCAAAAGCTCAAGACTCTTCATTTTATATTTTAGTGATCCAAGATCACATTGAGTCTTTAGGAAAAGCCAATACTATCAAGGAGGGATGAGGTGTTGCTTAATGAGCCTCTTGCTTCATGTGCTTAGTGATATGCTCCAAAACCCTCAACTACTTTCCCATATCCACATATGACCTAAACCCTAAGCCAAACTCGGTCCTACCGATTCTTTCTATCCGGCGCCACCGAGTTTCACTTGTCATAAGCCACTGCCAAACCCTAGCAATTCCGTTCTACCGATAGGGATCTCGGTCTCACCGAGATGGGATTGCAAACTCTCTGTTTCCCTTTTGTAACTTTTCGGTCTCACCGAAAGATTGAATCGGTCCCACCGAGATTGCAATGTAAACTCAGTGTTTCCTTTTTGTAACTTTTCGGTCTCACCCAAAGAGCAAATCGGTCCCACCGAGTTTGCCTGACCAACTCTCTGGTTAGCTAATTACCAAAATCGGTCTCACCGAGTTTGTGTAATCGGTCTCACCGAGATTACGTTATGCCCAAACCCTAACCATATCGGTCCTACCGAGTTGCATGTCAGTCCCACCGAAAATCTCTAACGGTCACTAGGTTTACCTTTTCGGTCCGACCGAGTTTTTTGATTCGGTCCCACCGAGATTGGAAAACTGTGTGTAACGGTTGGATTTTGTGTGGAGGCTATATATACCCCTCCACCTCCTCTTCATTCATGGAGAGAGCCACTAGAACACATACACAATTCCAACTCATATGTTCTGAGAGAGAACCACCTACTCATGTGTTGAGACCAAGATATTCCATTCCTGCCATATGAATCTTGATCTCTAGCCTTCCCCAAGTTGCTTTCCACTCAAATCTTCTTTCCACCAGATCCAAATCCTATGAGAGAGAGTTGAGTGTTGGGGATACTATCATTTGAAGCACAAAGAGCAAGGAGTTCATTACCTACACACCATTTGTTACTTCTTGGAGAGTGGTGTCTCCTAGATTGGCTAGGTGTCACTTGGGAGCCTCCGACAAGATTGTGGAGTTGAACCAAGGAGTTTGTAAGGGCAAGGAGATCGCCTACTTCGTGAAGATCTACCGCTAGTGAGGCAAGTCCTTCGTGGGCGATGGCCATGGTGGGATAGACAAGGTTGCTTCTTCGTGGACCCTTTCTGGGTGGTTGCTTCTTCGTGGACCCTTCGTGGGTGGAGCCCTCCATGGACTCGCGCAACCGTTACCCTTTGTGGGTGGAGCCCTCCGTGGACTCGCGCAACCGTTACCCTTCGTGGGTTGAAGTCTCCATCAACGTGGATGTAGGATAGCACCACCTATCCGAACCACGGGAAAAACATCCGTGTCTCCAATTGCGTTTGAATTCTCCAAACCCTTCCCTTTACATTCTTGCAAGTTGCATGCTTTACTTTCCGTTGCCAATATACTCTTTGCATGCTTGCTTGAATTGTGTGATGATTGCTTGACTTGTCCTACAATAGCTAAAATCTGCCAAGAACTAAAATTGGGAAAAGGTTAAGTTTTTATTTGGTCAAGTAGTCTAATCACCCCCCTCTAGACATACTTTCGATCCTACAAAAATGTAGACAAATCGAGAACCTGAAATTTGCCGGAACGGAAATGAATCAACATTCCGGCAAAACATAGGCCACTCAGCTTCATTTCTTGGAAGAAACAAAGCCACTTGGGCACAATCGAACCACTTCAATGAAAAGATATAACATGAGCAAACACTATTGAGGAATTTGCATATAACATGGCCACTTTAATGAAAAAATATAATCAACAATAATGGAATACGCAAATGAACATCAATGACATATATCATATAATAACAATCTTGTTTTTTGTTTACATAGAAAAAATTAGTTTAACCAAGTTTTTGAAAAGAAAAACAATTCTGTTTTTTGTTTATAGCTAAATGCCATAGGTACTCTTTTTTATTTATAGCTAAATACTTTTGTTTTTTGTCTAAAGCTAAGAGTCTAGGAACTCCATTTTCTCTAACCCTTCTGACCTCACCAAAATTTCCACAGCAAGACCTTAGTACCTACAACCAATTTCTTAAAAAATATTCAGGTGCATAGTCCAAATAATTCAAATTTCATTTGAATGAAATTTGGAACAGATTCAGGTCCATAGTCCAAATAATTTTTTATAGCTAAGTGTTTTTTGTTTATAGCCTTTGTTAATTTAAATCTAAATGCTACTATTATTTACATACCATCTATTAATTTAAAGCTAAATGGAATTACTATTTAGGCATTTTCATAAAAATTTGCCCTAGCTAATTTCCTAAAAAAATTGCTAATCGTTTTTCCTAAATGCTAAAAAATGCCTACTGCCCTAAACAAATCTAGGGTTCATATGAACGCCTAGAGTTCAGATGAACATCAACACAGCATCAACATATATATGAATTGCCCTAGCAAAGAGAGAGAAGAGGGTAGGGGAGAGGAGAGGCAGAGCCTTACGGTCCACGGCGAGGGCAGGCTCTGGCTCGGGCGGCGGAGGTGTGGTCGAGGGCAGCAGCGGTGAGCTCGAGGGAGGCGACGGTGAGGTCGACGACGGCCTCGAGCGGCGGCTATGAGGTCGAGGGCGGCCTCGGGCGGCGGCGGTGTGGTCGAAGGCGGCCTCGGGCGGCGGCGGTGTGGTCGAAGGCAGTAGGGTGACGACGGCGATGGAGCAGTTGGGGGAGAGGGGGGAGTGGTGGGGGAAGGACTTAGCGAAATTTTGAGCCCGCGCGGCCGGGGTTAAGTCAACCTAGCAGTAGCGCATTTTGCCAAACGCGCTATAGCTAAGTTAGCTATAGCGTTTTCCAGCGAAACGTGCTATAGCTATTCCTTTTTGTTTCCTTTTTCTTTTTCTTTTGTTTTCTTTACATTTTCTTTTTTTCATTTCTCCTCTTTCTATTTCTTTCATTTTCATTTATTTTCTACTTATTTTTCTATTTATTTTCTTTTTCATAGCAGTAGCGCTCTACAGCATAAACGGGCTGCTACAAAGTTTTTAGCAGTACCGTACTTCTGGAAGAATCGCTACTACTATTCCTAGCCTACCAGCACCAGCGAGGGAATTATAGTAGTAGCGCTTTTCCGCGCAGACGCACTACTGCTACAACAATGGTTGTAGTATGCTTTTGTAACAAGCGCTACTAATAAGTAGCAATAGCGTCGTGTTTTGACCAGCGCTACTGCTATACCTCTGTGTATAAGGTTTTCCCTAGTGGTGTCTAGCTAAAGTTGACTCTTCTTCAGTCCCTTTATTATCAATATTAGTTTTAATAAACAAAGAATCAATATAGGAAACACCAATCATTTTAAGATTTTCATCACTTTTATGAAAGCAATCACTAGAAAACACTTTTTCTAAAAATTCTCTTCTCGCTCTAAGCATAGTGGTTCTTTTGTTACTTTCATCCATAGAAACATAAAGAGCCTTAATTGATTCCTCAACCTTAGGCACACAAATTTTCATCTTCAGATTTTCTACATCATGATAAATTCTATCATTTAAAACTTCTAGACATATCATCAATCTTATTCAACTTTTCTTCTATTGTAGCATTGAAAACTTTTTGAGTACTGATAAATTCTTTAATGTTATTCTCAAGATCAGAGGTGTTCCTATTATTATTATAAGAAGAACTATCATAGGAATTACCATAATTATTAGAGGAATTACTAGGAAAAGTCCTAGGATTAAAATTACCTCTATAAGCATTGTTATTGAAATTGTTTCGAGAGATAAAATTCACATCAATGGCATCACTATTTTTCTCAATAAAAGTGGACAAAGGCACATCATTAAAATCAATAGGAGCACTTTTATTAGCAACCAATTTCATAAGAGCATCAACTTTTTCACTCAAAGAAGAAATTTCTTCAACCGAATTAACTTTTCTACTAGTAGGACCTCTTTCGGTATGCCATTGCAAATAATTTGCCATAATAATATCAAACAATTTGGTGGCTTCACCCAAAGTAATTTCCATAAAAGTACCACCCGCAGCGGAATCCAAAAGATTACGAGAAACAAAATTCAACCCTGCATAAAAAATTTGTATGATCATCCAAACATTTAACCCATGAGTTGGGAAATTCCTTAGCATCAGTTTCGTCCTTTCCCAAGATTGTGCAACATGCTCATGTTCAAGTTGCATGAAATTCATGATCTGGGTTCTAAGGGAAATAATTTTTGCGGGCGGAAAATATTTAGTAATAAAAGCATCTTTTCACTTATCCCAAGAATCGATACTATTGCGAGGAAAAGAAGAAAACCAAAATTTTGCATAATCTCGCAAAGAAAACGGGAATAATTTCAACTTCACAACATCATTGTCCACATCTTTTTTCTTTTGCATATCGCATAATTCAACGAATGTGTTAAGATGGGACGCGGCATCCTCATTAGGAGTACCGGAAAATTGATCTTTCATAACAAGATTCAGCAAAGCGGTATTAATATCACAAGACTCTGCACTAGTGGCGGGGGGAGCAATCGGAGTGCTCATAAAATCATTGTTGTTGGTATTGGGGGGAGGAAAACGAGAGGCAAATGGCAAATAATACAAGTTGCAAAGAGAAGAGATTTGTGATTAGGAACCTTGTAGATGTTGATGATGTCTCACTGGCAACGTCGCCGGAAATTCCTTTTGATGTTGTAACATCCCAAATTTTTAATTTGGAATGTTATACACTAGATCATCATTGCATATCATAATTTATTGCATTTAGGCTGATCCTAGAAATTCTACGCAACTCAAGGACCCTCAGAGAGAGTTGGGGATTTCGTTATTTTCATATTTGAGTTTTCTCAAATTTTGAAAATAGGATCATTTGATTTTATTTATTTTATCTTCAATTATTTCTGTTACAAAAATATGAGAGAGGGAATAAAATGACTTTCCCAAAATAAAGAAATATTGAGGGTTTAATAAGAAAATCAAATAAGATTTTATTTTGGTTTTATTTGCTATTTTATTAGAATTTAGGAAAATGAGCGTTTTTCAACATTGCATTTAGGCCCCAAATAAATGTTCATCCTGTGCGGCTTGATTTTAGAAGCCGGGGAAAATTTATTTCGGGCTTTTATAGTCCGTTTAGTATTCATTTTGTTTTTTCCTGAGCGTAACTATTTAAAATAAAAGCGAACTGACCTAACGGTCCGTGTCCGACACGGACACTAGGCCCGGCCGGCTTTATAAGCCGGGGAAGGCTCAGCCGGACCGCCCAAACCCTAGCCGCCCTAGCCGCCGCCGCCGGACCGCCGCGCCGCCGCCCGCGCCTCCCGCGCCGCCGCCCACGCCGTCACCGGACCCCGCCGCCCTGCCGCTCGCCGGAGGTAGACCTCGCCGCCGACGGTTTTCCTCGAAAAACCGATCGGTTTTCCATCGGTTTCGTTCGGTTTTTTAGTTTCGTTTTTTTATAGATCGGTTTTTCCGGTTTATTTAATTAGCGTGCGTTCACTCGTTCATTCATTTTAACGAACACGTTCATCGTTTAGATCCAGATAACGAACATTCGTTTGTTAATCTATTCGTCATTTTTTTTCTCGGATTAAATCCGCGATTTTTCTGATCGCGATTCCTGATCTGATTTTCGTTTTAGTATAACTTTTTGCTCGTTTATCGGAATCAGGTGATTCAAGCGCCTGGAATTTTGTCTCGAAACCTTCTTTCCGTTTAACCAACTCAAACAAGTTTTTGCCACTGTAAAAATTACCCTAGATCCATAATAGTAAACGAAGCCTGTTTCTTTTGCCGTTTGTGTTTCGTTGCTTCGTTCGATTTGATTATTTTTGCCAACCGGGGTTCTTAAGTTGAACTTTTTGGTTAGATCTCTTATTCGAGTTTTACCTGTGCATTAGATGAGTACTTATTGTATGCTTGTTTGTTTGCGATAGAGTACCCGGAGTGCGCCGCTTGCTACTTTGAATCGCTAGGTTTCCCGGATCATCGGCAAGGCAAGTAACACTTTGATCATACTTCCAATTACCCAGTTTTATTGCATTAGATCAACCCTCACACATTGCATGTTTAGGATCTAATTAAATTGTGGGTTTGGGAAGTAGATGAGGTAGTACCTATCACCTCTTTTATTATCAAACCTTTGGGAGTTACTTCTACGTTTGCTTATTATGTTATGCTATGCTAGTAGACGTGGATTGGGTGAGTGTATCCATGACAGATGTGAGATTGTTAAATTAATGGTTTATCTAAGGTGGCAACTTAAATACACATCTGGGTGGATTGAGGCACCTGGGTATTCCAGCGATTGCCTGTTTTTCTTTTGGACCGCCACCCAGGCTCAAAGGGATCATGAGATTATTCATACTAGAAACTTCTGTGTGCAGCCACAAGCTACTATGGGCTCTAGCATAGTTGACTAAGTCGTGCGAACTCTTACAGTGGTAGACTAGCAGATGTAGGGGAAAGTAGGTGTAACGGTCTACCCGATCGTAAGGTGCTAGTGCTTCTGAAAGACTATGTCTCGGTCATCCGTTTCTCAAACATCATGTAGTGCGAGAATCCCAACGGAGGAGATCGAGTCTTGTGGGGAAAAGTGCGCAAACCTCTGCAGAGTGTATAAACTAATCATGGTTAGGCGTGTCCCCGGTTATGGACATCTTGAGCATCTAGTACCTGGATTATCATGTGAATCTCATCATGTTACTCTAAATTAATTTTGTTGGGTTTTGTTTAATGATGATGCTTAATTGGGATTGAGAATGCTGTCAACCATTCTTAATGTTTAACAACTACCATGATAGTTAAATAAAATTTATTCCTTTGCAGTAGGGAAAAATTGGCTTTTCGCAAAACTGTAACCATAGAGCTTTCCACCAGCCAAATATGCATATAGTATAGCCTATATCTTTCATTACTCTCTATGTGTTACATTGCCAGCATATTCCATGTGCTGACCCATTTCGGGCTGCAACATTCATGTTGCAGACTTTTCAGACGATGATTAAGGTGCTTTTAGGTCGTGGTTCTATACTCAGTGATGCCGTTGGAGTTGATGGACTCACTTATCTTCCAAGCCTTCCACTGTTATCGTTATTAGATGGCCTTAAGCCATATTTATTGTAATAAGTTCTCTTTTGAGACACTCGATGTAATAAGTGTGTGATTGCTACTCTGTTATAAATCCTTCAAGTACTGTGTGGTGTCAGCATTACTGATCCAGGGATGACACCTGAACACAGAGATTGGACCGTTTGAGGTCTGGTCGCTACAAGATGGTATCAGAGCACACACTGACTGTAGGACACGACCACTAAGCTAAAAGACCTAGATCACTACTCACTCTCTTCTCATTCTGACTTCTCATCTTTTTTACTCTTTTAGGATGGCGGATGCAAGGAACCAGTTCACGCAGCCGGATGAAGATACACCCTTCATACGTCACTTGAAGGAAGTCACTAGATATCTGAACATAGGAGTACCAAGCTTCACCGGGACCTACAATGCCACTTTACCTGAAGAGGAGCGATGGATGATTCAAGTTCAAGTTCCAGGAAGGACGTTCATGCCAGTCACTGAGCCCATAGAGTTTTCCTTTGATGCACCGACGTGGAGTCTAGGAAAGAGCATGGCAGCTCACATCGCCATGGGATGCATTGGAGCAGTTTACCGCAATGATCTCAAGAATACTATCTACCAGATTTGTGGGCGCCGAGATGAGCACTGGGAGATGATCAGTACCAGGAAGGATAGATCAATTGCAGCTTTTATCCAGGAGTTAAACCAGCACATTCGACGCCAGGAGAACCAGATGTGCGCCGACATGATAGATCTGAAGAAGGCAAGGACAAGAATCAAGGAATTGGAGGAAGAACTCAAGGCTACACGTGAAGATTATGAAGAGGAAATTGAAGTATTAGTGGATAAGAATGACGATCTGATCAAGAAGATTGGAATATTTATGGGAGGCCCTACACCAGTAGAAGAAGACGAAGTACCCAAGGAGATTCACCCGGAAGACTACATCATCATCGACGACACCGACTCGGATCCAGATGATAGGGATGATGACTATGTTGATGAAGCTGGAGCAGATATCATGGAGTTTGCAACCGAAGAGTATTTTTAGTAGACCACCCCATCAGTAGTAGTAGTTCACCATGTAAATATAGTAGTCCGAGCACTTTTGCGATAGTTAGATGATTGTATGCCCTTGTTTGATTGAATGAAGTGAATTGTTTGCTTTTGCCTCATGAGCATATGGGTAGTGTTTTCTCTCTAGACCCCTCTCTATTCTTAAATCTCATCTTTTCTAAACCCTCAGATGCCTCCGAGACGTGACCCCGGATTTACCTTCCCACCGGAGCTCACCCAGTTGATCCAGCAGCAGAACACATTGATGCAGTTGCTAGTCCAGAATCAGAATCAGGGGAACAACAACAACAACCCACCACCACCTGTTGATCACTTAGCCCGTTTTCTTAGGCTAAATTCACCGGTGTTTTCCAGTAGCACCGAGCCGATAGTAGCAGATGATTGGCTCTGCAAGACAGCAAGGGAGTTGACCACGGTAGGATGCACAGATGTGGAAAAGGTGAAGTTTGCCGCACATCAGCTTGAAGGACCCGCAGCATCATGGTGGGAGAATTTCACCACCACTTTCCCTGTTGACACTGTCACGTGGGACCAGTTTCAACAGGCTTTCCGTACTGCCCATGTTTCAGCAGGAGCTACGGCCATGAAGAAGCGAGAGTTTCGCAATTTGCGCCAAGGAGGACGGACAGTTGGCCAGTATGTGCAGGACTTTAGTAAGCTAGCACGTTATGCCCCAGATGACGTTGCTACGGATGCAGCTAAGCAAGAGAAGTTTCTGGAAGGACTGAATGATGAGTTGAGCATGCAGTTGATGGTGGCAACCTTCAAGAACTACCAGGAGTTGGTAGATCGTGCTCTCATGATTGAAGGGAAACAGCAGCAGATTGAGAACTGCAAGAGGAAGTATGGACAAGGGAAGTACAATTCTGGAGCTCAGCAGAAGCCACGTTTTACCCCTAGACCGGGAGGACATTTTCAGCATACCCGTGGAGGAGGTAGCTCGCACAATCACAACGACACCAAGAATGGTAATGGGAATGGAGGAAGCAACAGCCAGAACCGCACCAACCCATCGACCCCAGCCAAGAGAGACCTGAGCCAAGTCACTTGCTTTAAGTGCCAGAAGACCGGACATTATGCCAACGAATGTCCTGAATCCCAGAATGGAAATGGCAATGGAAGCTCTGGGAAGAAGCCGAACCCTTTCAACATGGGACAGGTGAACCACGTTAACGTGGAGGAGGTTGCAGAGCAGCCGGATGCAGTAATCGGTAAGTTTTTGGTTAAGTCATTTACTGCACTCGTTCTTTTCGATACCGGTGCATCGCATTCATACATATCAAGGGGATTTGTGGATAAGTATAACCTGCCCACCAAAGTTCTTAGAACACCTATGTTAGTAAGCTCACCAGGAGCGGAGTATATGGCTAGCCAGGGATGTTTTCAAGTGCCATTGAGTATAGGTAGGCATGTGTTTCCCTCGGATTTGATCATTTTGGAATCACAAGGATTGGATGTAATTCTGGGTATGGATTGGATGTTGATGTATGGAGGAAACATCGATTGCGCCAGTAAGTCGATATTGCTTACCACCCCAGAAGGGACAAGGATCAAGTACGTATCCCGGAATGTGCCGATGAAGACTCAAGTAAATTGTCTAACAAGAGTTGTGCAGGAGGAAGTACCAGTAGTGAAGGATTTCCCTGATGTATTTCCGGAAGAGTTGCCAGGCATGCCACCAGATAGAGATATCGAGTTTTTGATTGAGGTTTTGCAAGGCACATGGCCAATATCTAAGAGACCATATAGGATGCCCGCAAAGGATTTGGTGGAGATTAAGAATCAGATTAAGGAGTTACTGGATAAAGGGTATATTCGCCCAAGTTCTTCGCCTTGGGGATCGCCATTACTTCTAGTAGAGAAGAAGGATGGGTCGTTAAGGATGGTTGTTGATTATCGAGGATTGAATGAAGTAACCATCAAGAACAAATACCCACTGCCGATGATCAATGATCTTTTTGATCGATTGTAAGGAGCTAAGGTATTTTCCAAAATCGATCTGCGATCAGGATACCACCAGTTGAAGATTCGAGAACAGGATATACCTAAGACGGCTTTTACCACCAGGTATGGGCTGTACGAGTATACCGTTATGTCATTTGGTCTGACTAATGCACCTGCATATTTTATGAGCATGATGAACAAAGTGTTTACAGAGTTTTTGGATAAGTTCGCCATAGTGTTCATCGACAATATCCTGGTTTACTCGAAGAATGAAGAGGAGCATAAGGAGCATTTGCGTTTGGTACTTGGTAAGCTCAGAGAACATCAGTTATATGCCAAGTTTAGCAAATGCGAGTTTTGGTTGAAGGAAGTTGGATTTCTCGGACACGTTATATCCGGAGTTGGTATAGCAGTAGATCCCACTAAGGTTGACACTTTGACAAATTGGGAAGCCCCAACAATAGTTGGAGAAATCCGGAGTTTTCTTGGACTCGCAGGATAGTACCGGAGATTTATTGAAAATTTGTCAAAAATTGCAAAGCCTATGACGGAGTTGTTGAATAAGGATACCAAGTTCATATGGACCGAGGAATGTGAGGCCGGTTTCCAGGAGTTGAAGAAATGTTTGGTTACATCACCAGTGTTGATTTTACCAGATCAGACCAAGGATTATGAGGTGTATTGCGATGCTTCACGTCGAGGACTTGGAGCAGTGCTTATGCAGGAAGGAAGAGTTGTTTCATATGCCTCACGACAGCTCAAGCCTCATGAGTTGAATTATGCTACGCATGATTTGGAGTTAGCAGCCATAGTGCATGCATTGAAAACCTAGAGACACTTTCTCATTGGAAACCATTGTGAGGTGTACACAGATCACAATAGTTTGAATTATATTTTCACATAGAAGGAGTTGAACCTCAGGCAAAGGAGATTGTTGGAGCTCATCAAGGATTATGACATGAGATTGCATTATCACCCCAGAAAGGCTAACGTAGTAGCTGACACACTGAGTCGTAAAAGCCATGTCAACACACTAATGATGGGAGATTTACCAAGGGAGTTAGCCAAAAATCTTCGTGAGCTATGTTTGGAGATAGTTCCGAGAGGCTATGTAGCAGCATTGGAGATTCATTCTACTTTGATGGATAAGATCAGAGAAGCCCAGAAGACTGACAAGGAGATTGCTTCTATCAAGGAGAAAATGAGCAAAGGAAAAGCTAAAGGATTTCGTGATGACGAACACGATACCTTATGGTTTGAAGACCGCATTTATGTGCCTAATGACCCGGAGATCAGGAAGTTAATTCTACAGAAAGCCCATGATTCACCATACTCGATTCACCCAGGAAATACCAAGATGTATTTGGATTTGAAGGATACTTTCTGGTGGACCAGAATGAAGAAGGACATTGCGGAGTATGTAGCAGTTTGTGATGTATGTCAGAGAGTAAAGGCAGAGCATCAGAAGCCAACAGGATTGCTACAGCCATTTCCGATACCCAAATGGAAGTGGGATAAGCTAGGAAAGGATTTTATTACGGGTTTACCCAGAACTCGTTCAGGCTATGACTCGATTTGGGTTGTAGTCGATCGTTTGACAAAGGTAGCTCATTTCATTCCAGTGAAGACTACCTATACTAGTGCAAAGTTAGCAAAGATATACATGACCAGAAACGTATGTCTGCATGGAGTTCCAAGGAGCATTGTATCAGATAGAGGAACCCAGTTTACCTCAAAGTTCTGGAATCAGTTGCATTAAACTTTGGGTACCAGGCTAGAGTTCAGTACAGCTTTCCATCCGCAGACAGATGGACAGACCGAGAGAGTCAATCAGATTTTGGAGGATATGTTGAGAGCTTGTGCGCTAGATTGCGGATCTAGTTGGGATGAGAATTTTCCATATGCAGAGTTCTCTTATAACAACAGTTATCAATCCAGTTTGAAGATGGCCCCTTCTGAAGCCTTGTACGGAAGGAGGTGCAGGACCCCATTGTCGTGGGATGAAGTTGGAGACCGTCAGTTGTTTGGACCAGATCTGATTAAGGAGTCTGAACAGAAAGTAAAATTGATTCGCGATAGGCTCAAGGTAGCCCAATCCAGGAAGAAGAGCTATGCAGATTCTAAACGCAAGAAGACAGTTTACGAAGTCGGAGACCAAGTTTATCTTCAAGTATCTCCACTTCGAGGATTTAAGCGCTTTGGAGTTAAGGGAAAGTTAGCGCCACATTTTGTAGGACCATACAAGGTTTTGGGGCGTATGGGAGAATTGGCCTACAAATTGGAGTTGCTTGAAGGATTGTCAGGAGTTCGCGACGTGTTCCATGTTTCCCAGATGAAGAAGTGCCACGCAGAGATGGCTGATATACCGCTGAGAGACACAGTGCCGCTGGAAGCAATCCAGTTGGACAGTGATTTGACCTATGAGGAGAAACCATTCAAGATTCTTGAGTATGCCAGCCGAGTCACCCGCAACAAGGTTATCAAGTTTTGCAAAGTTCGGTGGAGCCACCAGACGGAGGATGAAGCCACCTGGGAGCGAGAGGAAGAATTGCTGAAGGACCACCCTCACCTATTTTCTAGCCAACCCAAATCTCGAGGGCGAGATTCATCTTAAGGGGGGTAGGTTTGTAACATCCCAAATATTCAATTTGGAATGTTATTCAATAGATCATCATTGCATATCATAATTTATTGCATTTAGGCTGATCCTAGAAATTCTACGCAACTCAAGGACCATCGGAGAGAGTTGGGGATTTCGTTATTTTCATATTTGAGTTTTCTCAAATTTTGAAAATAGGATCATTTGATTTTATTTATTTTATCTTCAATTATTTCTATTACAAAAATATGAGAGAGGGAATAAAATGACTTTCCCAAATAAAGAAATATTGAGGATTTAATAAGAAAATCAAATAAGATTTTATTTTGGTTTTATTTGCTATTTTATTTGAATTTAGGAAAAATGAGCATTTTTCAAAATTGCATTTAGGCCCCAAATAAATTTTCATCCTGTGCGGCTTGATTTTAGAAGCCGGGGAAAGTTTATTTCGGGATATTTGGAGTCCGTTTAGTATTCCTTTTGTTTTCTTTTTTGAGCGTAACTATTTTAAAAAAAAGGCGAACCGACCTAACGGGCCGTGTCCGACCCAGACACTAGGCCCGGCCAGCTTTATAAGTCGGGGAAGGCCCAGCCGGACCCCCCAAACCCTAGCCGCCCTAGCCGCCCTAGCCGCCCCGCCGCCGCCGCCTTTGCCGCCGCTGCCGCCGCCCACGCCGTTGCCCGACCCCGCCGCCCGCCGGACCGCCGCCCCGCCGCTTGCCGGAGGTAGACCTCACCGCCACCAATTTTCCTCGAAAAACCAATCGGTTTTCCGTCGGTTTCATTCGTTTTTTTATAGATCGGTTTTTCCAGTCTATTTAATTAGCAAGCGTTCTCTTGTTCGCTCGTTTTAACGAACGCGTTCATCATTTAGATCCAGATAACGAACGTTCGTTCGTTAATCTGTTCGTCATTTTTTTTCTCGGATTAAATCCGCGATTTTTCTGATCATGATTCCTGATCCGATTTTCGTTTTAGTATAACTTTTCACTCGTTTATTGGAATCGGGCGATTCAAGTGCCTAGAGTTTCGTCTTGAAACCCTCTTTCCGTTTAACCAACTCAAACAAGTTTTTGCCACTGTAAAAATTGTCCTAGATCCAGAATAGTAAACGATGCCTGTTTCTTTTGCCGTTTGTGTTTCGTTGCTTCGTTCGATTTGATTCTTTTTGCCAACCGGAGTTCTTAAGTTGAACTTTTTGGTTAGATCTCTTATTCGAGTTTTACCTGTGCATTAGATGAGTACTTATTGTATGCTTGTTTGTTTACGATAGAGTACCCACAGTGCGCCGCTTGCTACTTCGAATCGCTAGGTTTCCCGGATCATCAGCAAGGCAAGTAACACTTTGATCATACTTCCAATTACCCAGTTTTATTGCATTAGATCAATCCTCACACATTGCATGTTTAGGATCTAATTAAATTGTGGGTTTGGGAAGTAGATGAGGTAGTACCTATCACCTGTTTTATTATCAAACCTTTGGGAGTTACTTCTATGTTTGCTTATTATGTTATGCTATGCTAGTAGACGTGGATTGGGTGAGTGTATCCATGACAGATGTGAGATTGTTAAATTAATGGTTTATCTAAGGTGGCTACTGAAATACACATCTGGGTGGACTGAGGCACCTGGGTATTCCAGTGATTGCCTGTTTTTCTTTTGGACCGCCACCCAGGCTCAAAGGGATCATGAGATTATTCATACTAGAAACTTCTGTGTGCAGCCACAAGCTACTATGGGCTCTAGCATAGTTGACTAAGTCATGCGAACTCTTATAGTGGTAGACTAGCAGATGTAGGGGAAAGTAGGTGTAACAGTCTACCCGATCTTAAGGTGCTAGCGCTTCTGAAAGACTATGTCTCGGTCATCCGTTTCTCAAACACCATGTAGTGCGAGAATCCCAACGGAGGAGATCGAGTCTTGTGGGGAAAAGTGCGCAAACCTCTGCAGAGTGTATAAACTATTCATGGTTAGGCATGTCCCCCGTTATGGACATCTTGAGTATCTAGTACCTAGATTATCATGTGAATCTCATCATGTTACTCTAAATTAATTTTGTTGGGTTTTGTTTAATGATGATGCTTAATTGGGATTGAGAATGATGTCAACCATTCTCAATGTTTAACAACTACCATGATAGTTAAATAAAATTTATTCCTTTGCAGTAGGGAAAAAATGGCTTTTCGCAAAACTGTAACCATAGAGCTTTCCACCAGCCAAATATGCATATAGTATAGCCTATGTCTTTCATTACTCTCTATGTGTTACATTGCCAGTATATTCCATGTGCTGACCCGTTTCGGGCTGCAACGTTCATGTTGCAGACTTTTCAGACGACGATTAAGGTGCTTTTAGGTCGTGGTTCTATACTCAGTGATGTCGTTAGAGTTTATGGACTCACTTATCTTCCAAGCCTTCCGCTATTATCGTTATTAGATGGCCTTAAGCCATATTTATTGTAATAAGTTCTCTTTTGAGACACTCGATGTAATAAGTGTGTGATTGATACTCTGTTATAAATCCTTCAAGTACTGTGTGGTGTCAGCATTATTGATCCAGGGATGACACCTGAGCATAGAGATTGGACCATTTGAGGTCTGGTCGCTACAGATGTTTGCTTGAACTGTGTCGGTATTTCCTAAAGAGGAAGGGATGATGCAGCACAGCAACGGTAGGTATTTTCCTTAGTGATGAGACCAAGGTTATCGAACCAGTATGAGAACCATGCAACACTACATGAATGTCACCTGCACACAAATTACAAATACTCACAACCCGACGTATTAAAGGGGTTGTCAATCCCTTTCGGGCAACAGCTCCAGAAATTGGCAAGTGGACTTGAGAAAGATGTAATAAATTGATAGATAGATCGCCAAAAAAATAAAGTGCAGCAAGGTATTTTTGTATTTTTGGTCTAATAGATCTGAAAATAAAAGCAAATAAAACTAGATTGTGAAGGCAAATATAATAAAGAAGAGACCCGGGGCCGTAGGTTTCACTAGTGGCTTCTCTCGAGAAAAATAGCAAACGGTGGGTGAACAAATTACTGATGGGCAATTGATAGAACTTCAAATAATCATGACGATATCCAGGCAATGATCATTGTATCACTGGGACATCTATGTGCTATACAAACGGTTTTTAACCCCTTTCTGCGACGGCATTTGGAACCTTTGCCAAGTGAGTGTGGGGGATAGGGGGGTCCTTCCCACACGACCCAAAAACCGCTGGGGATAGGCCCTCCTGGGACACCAAATGAGCTCGTGTGTGATCGGGCGAGGCATCGAAACCCAATCATTTCCATAGGTATGTACATCCCACATGGTGAATCCCAGAGAAACATTTTCCTAGGTATGTATATCACATGCACTTCTTTATGTGGAGACGTTTGTGCAAGGTGGCCTAACGCAAACAGTTCGCTGCCGGAAGCCGTGTGTGATTGTTAGTTGATCGAACACGCCTACTTTCTAGAAACCGTGCGGGTTATTTGAGTTCATCACCCACAGTGTTGTCTGAGTAACCGTCTGCAATAGAAAACCCCAATAAGCAGGGTAATTAGCATCATACACGGTAAATAGATAGATGAATCTCATCTTGGAAACTGCAGAAGCGGAAGGTAAATATTGAGCCTTTAGTGATGTTGAATGTCCTTGCAACTTTAGGCCCGTGGCTATGGATAATTGCCCGCCCAATCTTCGTCCTCTTTGGCAAGACATCAATATTGTACCGTGGGTGTTGAATGAATACCTTCCTTGCCTCTTGACCATGCAGGTGGTTTGAGAGGTAATCATCGGTGAACTGCTTTGAAAAGTACTGAAAACAAAGATATGCATAAATCGCTATTATAAAATTTGAAATGGTGCAAGGGGTAAACACAAGGTAAAAGAGTTAGTACCATCCTATAGTTGACTGATGTCTTCGTCATTGTGCAAACAAAGATCTTGCTGTTAATCGCCGTAAGTTTCTTCATCCTAACAATCTTTCTGAGTTTCTTGACTTGACCGATATTCATGGACATCTCATTTCCCCATATGCAAAATGGGTCAAACAGTGGGTCTAAGCCTCTGACAGCAGGACCTACATGTGCAAGACCAAATAGTAAGAAACCTAAATATTAGAATGATTCCTGCAACTGCACAATAATGTGCTATTAGCGAAAGGACCATGCTTGAACAAACCTCTATGGTAAACTGCAGTGTCTCCCATTGTTTCCCTACAACACACATAAGGAAGATCTTGATCAGGTTATACTCTCAGTAGAATATGCATTGAGTATAGCCAAATTGCATTGGTTTCACAAGCATAACAATACAAAATTGTACCCACAGCGAATGAAAATCAAATTACAGAACTAAACCAAATAATGTAATGGACAGCAAACCAAATGAACCAAAATAGTTAACTAAGCACGACATTGCAGAATAGAAACATGTACTAGAAGATAAGACAGTTAGCAAAACAAATAATGCTTGAGAACAGTACTACGAAATATAGCAATTGTTGGACCAAAGTGTTAACTGAACATTACATTTCACAGGACCAAACTATTAACTGAACATCAGAATGCATATTAACATTATAGAGGACAAATCACTAGAAGGCACTGGCGGTGGCCTCGAGAAAACAACATGAACTATATTTTAAAGTAGACAACCGCGTGGCGGTGTCGACGATGGCCTCGAAGACGAGGTGCTCCTCCAAGATCTGGCGATTGGCATGCATGGCAGCCATAGCAACCTCGTGGGCGCGTGCGGCTGCATGCTACTGAGCTCCATGTTATACTGCGTGCAAAATGGTTGTGGGCGGCACTTCATTGGAGGAGGGGGACAGTGATTTCGGTGGAAGGTGTCGCGTCGTCGGTCGGGGCATGTGGGACGGGAAATGAGGAGGATGGTGTGGGTGGGGTGTGGATTACCTGACCATATCGACGAGGCCGTGCAACACGAAGAAGGGTCGGCGGCCAGGAGGCCGCACATCAAGAAGAAGGGTCGCCAGCGAGGAGGCGGCGTTGCAAGAAGAAGGGTCGTCGGCGAGGAGGCAGCACTACAAGAAGAAGGGTAGCCGGCGAGGAGGCAGCGCTGCAAGAAGAAGGGTTGCTGGTGAGGAGGCTGAGCTGCCAGTAGGCAGCAGTGAAGGTTTGAACTTGGAAAGCAAGGAGGAACAGTGGAAATGTGGCTTTTGGTGGGAGGGAGGGAGCGGGGAGATAGATATTTCCGCGGTGGAAAAAAATTCGCTCGGTGTCACGAGAAACTAGCGCGCAAGTGTGGTTCAAGCGGGGGCGATGGACTATAGACGACAAAGCTTCCTGCGTAAGCCACACAAGACGGTGGGCCAACATATTTTATATCACATCTGTTGGGTTCTACGGTAGGGTGTGTCGCCTGCAAATTAAAATTTTCCTATGCGCGGAACAACCAAGAACATGCTACGGGAGATGGATCACAGTTCGTTACCACTAGACGCGCAGTGCCGTGCAGTGGAAGAATAGTTGGGGCAGCGCGTCCGCGTGGATCGTCTCCTCCTCGTACGATCTCCCTTGAATAGCCGGTCGTCAGATCCCACGTACAAGTTCGCCGGAGTGGCGCAAGTGCACCGCCTCTAATGGTATCCGCGCGTGTAGGAGGAACTTCGTGCGGCGGACTGCTAGGTCCGATCACACATTCAGCGGTAAGTGGAGGTGTCTATTCGCAACACATGCAAACCCTAGTGACAGCGCCGAAGCGATCAACAGCATGAGTGTGCCGCACCCCACTTTATATAGGCTTCCATCATGGGCTCAATACTTGGGCCTCGCATGGACGCTAAAGCCCATAAGTCTACTCCTCCACAATCCGAATACAGCTCGGATCACATCCGACCAATGTCCTCGGATACGATCTTGTAGGTTCCCTCCCTTAAGCGCGTGACCCCTTAGGTTCAAGCCAGCTTGGTCGCAGTTTGGATCACCTCCAGAGTACATGGCTGGTAGCGGCCTCTATCAAGGCGTGCCGACCACCAAGCAAACGATGAAGCTGGTTAGGCGAACCTGTACATCACACTTCCATTCCTTTTGCCACACGATATATGTTGTTGGGCTCAAGGCAAGTCTATCATCCTTGTGCTAGTCCGATCTCTTTCTCGTTCCAGTGATGCCGACCACAATCAGATTATCTCATAATCCTTGCCGCATGGCCATGCTTATCCTGGTCGTATCACACGAGGGGCCCAAAGTATATCTCTCCTAATCGGAGGGGCAAATCCCATCTTGCTCGACCATGTCTCGCAGCATGGGTCTGGATAAGCCCGAAACCTACCTTTGTAACTACCCAGTCACGGAGTAGCGTTTGGTTGGCCCAAAGCAAGTCTGTTACCATCCCGAGTACATGCGCCAGCTCAGGTCTTAGGACATAGAATGTATGTTATACTAGAGACTCACAGACGACATATCGCTGCTTCTCATAGTTGGGTCTGTCCGACTCGGACCTTATCTCGACTCGGATCCGACTACGTCGAATCCGACCAGATCCTTCCAAGTCCATATTATCTGGTCAGCATCCAATGCTCCATGATAACCCGCAAGTATAGGGGATCGCAACAGTTTTCAAGGATAAAGTATTCAACCCAAATTTATTGATTCGACACAAGGGGAGCCAAAGAATACTCTCAAGTATTAGCAGCTGAGTTGTCAATTCAACCACACCTAGAAACTTAATATCTGCAGCAAAGTGTTTAGTAGCAAAGTAATATGATAGTAGTGGTAACGGTAGCAAAAGGTAACAGTAGTAAAAGTAATGTTTTTGGTGTTTTGTAGTGATGATAGCAATACAACGGGAAAGTAAATAAGCGAAGACCAATGTATGGAAAGCTAGTAGGCAATGGATAGGTGATGGAGAATTATGCCGGATGTGGTTCATCATATAATAGTCATAACCTAGGGTGACACTGAACTAGCTCCAGTTCATTGATATAATGTAGGCATGTATTCCGAACATAGTCATACGTGCTTATGAAAAAGAACTTGCATGACATCTTTTGTCCTACCCTCCCGTGGCAGCGGGGTCCTTACGGAAACTAAAGGATATTAAGGCCTCTTTTAATAGAGTACCGGAACAAAGCATTAACACATAGTGAATACATGAACTCCTCAAACTACGGTCATCACCGGTGAGTATCCCGATTATTGTCACTTCGGGGTTAACGGATCATAACACATAATAGGTGACTATAGACTTGCAAGATAGGATCAAGAACACTCATATATTGATGAAAACATAATAGGTTCAGATCTGAAATCATGGCACTCAGGCCCTAGCGACAAGCATTAAGCATAGCAAAGTCATAGCAACATCAATCTCAGAACATAGTGGATACTAGGGATCAAACCTTAACAAAACTAACTCGATTACATGATAGATCCCATCCAACCCATCACCGTCCAGCAAGCCTACGATGGAATTACTCACGCACGGTGGTGAGCATCATGAAATTGGTGACGGAGGATGGTTGATGATGACGATGGCGACGGATTCCCCTCTCTGGAGCCCCGAACGGACTCCAGATCAGCCCTCCCGAGAGGTTTTAGGGCTTGGCGGCGGCTCCGTATCGTAAAACGCGATGAATTCTTCTCTTTGATTTTTTCTCCCCGAAACACAATATATAGAGTTGGAGTTGGAGTTGGAGAGGCACTAGGGGGGCCACGAGGTAGGGGGCGCGCCCCCACCCTCGTGGAGAGGTGGTGGCCCCCCTGGCCTTCATCTTTTGCAGGTATTTTTTTATATTTTCCAAAAAGTTGCTCCGTGAAGTTTCAGGTCATTCCGAGAACGTTTGTTTCTGCACATAAATAACACCATGGTAATTCTGCTGAAAACAGCGTCAGTCCGGGTTAGTTCCATTCAAATCATGCAAGTTAGAGTCCAAACCTAGGGCAAAAGTGTTTGGAAAAGTAGATACGACGGAGACGTATCAACTCCCCAAGCTTAAACATTTGCTTGTCCTCAAGCAATTCAGTTGACAAACTGAAAGTGATAAAGAAAAACTTTTACAAACTCTGTTTGCTCCTGTTGTTGTAAATATGTAAAGCCAGCATTCAAGTTTTCAGCAAAGATTATAACTAACCACATTCGCAATAACGCTTAGGTCTCAAGTTTACTCATATCAATGGCATAATCAACTAGCGAGCAATAATAATAAATCTCGGATGACAACACTTTCTCAAAACAATCATAATATGATATAACAAGATGGTATCTCGCTAGCCCTTTTTGCGACCGCAAAACATAAATGCAGAGCACCTTTAAAGACCAAGGACTGTCTAGACATTGTAATTCATGATAAAAGAGATCCGGTCAAGTCATACTCAATGTAAATTAACAGTAATGAGTGCAAATGACAGCAGTGCTCTCCAACTGGTGCTTTTTAATAAGAGGATGATGACTCAGCATAAAAGTAAATAGATAGCCCTTCGCAGAGGGAAGTAGGGATTTGTAGAGGTGCCAGAGCTCGGTTTTGAAACAGAAGTGAATAATATTTTGAGCAGTATACTTACGTTGTCAACATGACAACCAAGAGATGGCGATATCTTCCATGCTACACACATTATAGGCGGTTCCCAAAGAGAATGGTAAAGTTTATACTCCCCCTTCCACCAACAAGCATCAATCCATGGCTTGCTCGAAACAACGAGTGCATCCAACTAACAAGAGTCCTAGGGTGAGTTTTGTTTGCAATTATTTTGATTTAGTTTGCATAAAGCATGGGACTGGGCATCCCGGTGACCAGCCATTTATCTCGTAGTGAGGAGCGGAGTCCACTCCTCTTGAGAATAACCCACCTAACATGGAAGATACGGACAACCCTAGTTGATACATGAGCTATTCGAGCATACAAAACAGGATATTTATTTGAAGGTTTAGAGTTTGGCACATACAAATTTACCTGGAACGGCAGGTAGATACCGGTTATATGTAGGTATAGTGGACTCATGTGGAATAACTTTGGGGTTTAAGGGATTGGATGCACAAGCAGTATTCCCGCTTAGTACAGGTGAAGGATAGCAAAAGACTGGGAAGCGACCATCTAGAGAGCGACAACAGTCATGAAGATGCATTGAAATTAATCAACACCGAATGCAAGCATGAGTAGGATATAATCCACCATGAACATAAATATCGTGAAGGCTATGTTGATTTTGTTTCAACTACATGCGTGAACATGCGCCAAGTTAAGTCACTTAAATCATTGAGAGGAGGATACCACCCTATCATACCACATCATAACCATCTCAATAGCATGTTGGCACGCAAGGTAAACCATTATAACTCATAGCTAATCAAGCATGACACAAGAAACTATGATCTCTAGTTGTCATTGTAAACATGTTCATTCATAATAGGCTGAATCAGGAACGATGAACTAATCATATTTACAAAAACGAAAGAGGTCGAGTTCATACCAGCTTTTCTCATCTCAGTCAGTCCATCATATATCATCATAATTGCCTTTCACTTGCACGACTGAACAATGTGAATAATAATAATAGTGCGCGTGCATTGGACTAAGCTGGAATCTGCAAGCATTCAATAAACAGGATAAGACAAGGAAATATGGGCTCTTTTGTCAGATCAACATTTATGCATATAAGAGCCACTTCAACAATTTAATCATGGTCTTCTCCTATCGACCCCCAAAGAAAAGAAATAAAACTATTTACACGGGAAAGCTCCCAACAAGCAAAAGAAGAACAGGAAATATTTTTGGGTTTTCTTTTTAATTACTACTACAAGCATGGAAATTAAAACTAGCTAGAAGCTACAACTAATTTTTTTTGGTTTTTCTTAAGGTTTATCAAACACACAAGAAGAAAGCATAAAAAGGAAAATAAACTAGCATGGATGATACAATGAAAAAGTATGAGCACCGAATCTAGCAATGAGTGTGTGAACATAAATGTAATGTCGGTGGGAAATACGTACTCCCCCAAGCTTAGGATTTTGGCCTTAGTTGGTCTATGGCCACGGCTGGCGTAGCGGATATCCATAATAATAGTTGGTGTCGTACTGCGATGCAGCGGCTATCGCCTGCTTAGCTGCAGCGTGGCGACGAGCAGCCTCCGCTCTCCTCTCATACTCATCTGCCTCCTCTCTGGTAATAGTATATCTTCCTTTTGCCTGATGATCAAAGACGGCGGGAGCAGGGAGAGTAATATGGACAGCATGGCGTCTGTCAAAGATTAATCGATACTGGAGAGGTGATTCATTCCTCTCGACAAATTGGTGGTGAACCATAGCATTAAAGTCTAGGTAAGCAGGAGGTAATTCAATATCATCCGCGCGTATGGCTATACCAAGAAAATTAGCTATGCGGGTTGCATAGATTCCTCCAAAGAACTCTCCATTAAATCTATTAAGATGCAACCTACGTGCAAGAATGGCTCCCAAATTATAAGATTTATCTCCTAACACAGCACTCCTAAGAATACTGGGGTCAAGGACACACATGTGACATGCCTCATCTTTACCATTAATGCATCTACCTATGAAGAGAGCAAAATAATGTATAGCAGGAAAGTGAATGCTCCCTATGGTAGCTTGTGTTATATCTCTAGATTCTCCCACAGTTATGCTAGCAAGAAAATCTCTAAATTCAGATTTGCAAGGATCCCTTATATTAGCCCATTGTGGAAGTTTGCAAGGAGTGGTAAAATCCTCTAAGTCCATAGTATAAGAAATTTCATAAAGATCAAACAGGACAGTTGGAGAATTACGTGAAGATGAAAATTCAAACCTCCTCACAAAGGTACTAGTGAGATTGTGATACTGACTGCACTTCTCTTCCTCGAAGCTCACCAGATCGGCGTTACGCAAATATGCGTTGAATTCTTCCTTATTTCCTACTCGATCCAGAAAATTTTCAGAAGGCCACTCACAAGGATGCACTGGAGCGTCTCTTGGTGGCTCTTCATCAGCATCACGCATTGCAAGCCTGGGTCCTTGCTTCCTTGAGGAACCACCTTGGAACATTTTCCTAAGCATTTTTCTTTCTTTGAAAAATTCTAAAAACTTTTAGTAACTTCAAATAAAAGTAAACCAAACTCAATAATATTGATAGCAACTACTCCTACAAGTGCCTAGGGCCTATATCATGCATCAAAACTACTTTTGACCATATAAATTTGACATGCAAGGTCTAGAATAGGGTCACCTAAGCAGCAAAAAATTGCAATGAATAAAGCACTAGAATGAAAATTATTGGACCAATGGAGGAGTCACATACAAAGGAACAATCTCCCCAAGCATTTTTGTGAGAGGTGCTTTGAGCAAGGAGATCAAAAATGGCAGCAAAATGAGTTAGAACTCGTGCTTGAGCTGGATATTCGTATTTTGGGGGAGGAAGAAGGAGTGTGTGGGTGAAAGGATTAGTGGAGGAGGGCCACGTGGGCCCACGAGGCAGGAGGCGCGCCCAGGGGGGTAGGGCGCGCCCTCCACCCTTGTGGGCAGGTGGTTGACCCCCTGCTGTGTTCTCAGTGCCAAATATTCTCAAATATTCTAGAAAAAATCATATTTAAATTTCATGGCATTTGGAGAACTTTTATTTTCGGGGTATTTTTATATTGCACGGATAATCAGATAACATACAGAAAAATATTTATTTTTATTTTATTTAATATAAATAACAGAAAGTAAAAGGAGGGTACAGAGAGTTGTGCCTTCTAGTTCCATCCATCTCATGATCATCAAAAGGAATCCACAAACAAGGTTGATTAAGTCTTGTTAACGAACTCATTCCGAATAACATGGTGAAGGAAATATGCCCTAGAGGCAATAATAAAGTTATTATTTATTTCCTTATTTCATGATAAATGTTTATTATTCATGCTAGAATTGTATTAACCGGAAACATAATACATGTGTGAATACATAGACAAACAGAGTGTCACTAGTATGCCTCTACTTGACTAGCCCGTTGAATCAAAGATGGTTAAGTTTCCTAGCCATAGACATGAGTTGTCATTTGATTAACGGGGTCACATCATTAGAGAATGATGTGATTGACTTGACCCATTCCATTAGCATAGCACTTGATCGTTTAGTTTGTTGCTATTGCTTTCTTCATGACTTATATATGTTCCTATGACTATGAGATTATGCAACTCCCATTTACCAGAGCAACACTTTGTGTGCTACCAAACGTCATAACGTAACTAGGTGATTATAAAGGTACTCTACAAGTGTCTCCAAAGGTACTTGTTGGGTTGGCGTATTTCGAGATTAGGATTTGTCACTCCGATTGTCGGAGAGGTATCTCTAGGTCCTCTCGGTAATGCACATCACTTAAGCCTTGCAATCATTGCAACTAATGAGTTAGTTGCGGGATGATGTATTATGGAACGAGTAAAGAGACTTGCCAGTAACGAGATTGAACTAGGTAATGAGATACCGACGATCGAATCTCGGGCAAGTAACATACCGATGACAAAGGGAACAACGTATGTTGTTATGCGGTCTGACCGATAAAGATCTTCGTAGAATATGTGGGAGCCAATATGAGCATCCAGGTTCCGTTATTGGTTATTAACCGGAGACGTGTCTCGGTCATGTCTACATTGTTCTCGAACCCGTAGGGTCCACACGCTTAAGGTTTCGATGACAGTTATATTATGAGTTTATGAGTTTTGATGTACCGAAGGAGTTCAGAGTCCCGGATGAGATCGGGGACATGACGAGGAGTCTCGAAATGGTCGAGACGTAAAGATCGATATATTGGACGACTATATTCGGACATCGGAAAGGTTCCAAGTGATTCGGGTATTTTTCGGAGTACCGGAGAGTTACGGGAATTCGCCGGGGAGTATATGGGCCTTATTGGGCCATACGGGAATAGAGGAGAGAGGCCAAAAGGAAGGAGGCACCCCCCCCTCTGGTCCGAATTGGACAAGGGGTGCAGCCCACTTTTCCTTGTTCCTCTCCCCCTCTTTCCTTCTCTCCTACTCCAACAAGGGAAGGAGGAGTCCTACTCCCGGTGGGAGTAGGACTCCCCCCTTGGCGCGCCCTCCTCCTAGGCCGGCCGCCTCCCTCCCTTGCTCCATTATATATGGGGGCAGGGGGGTACCCCATAGACACAACAATTGATCATTGATCTCATAGCCGTGTGCGGTGCCCTCCTCCACCATAATCCTCAATAATATTGTAGCGGTGCTTAGGCGAAGCCCTGCGATGGTAGAACATCAAGATTGTCACCATGCCGGCATGCTGACGGAACTCTTCCCCGACATTCTACTGGATCGGAGTCCGGGGATCATCATCGAGCTGAACATGTGCTAGAACTCGGAGGTGCCGTAGTTTTGGTGCTTGATCAGTCGGGCCGTGAAGACGTACGACTACATCAACCGCATTGTTATAACGCTTCCACTTCCGGTCTACGAGGGTACATAGACAACACTCTCCCCTCTCGTTGCTATGCATCACCATGATCTTGCGTGTGCGTAGGAAATTTTTTGAAATTACTACATTCCCGAACAGTGGCATCCGAGCCAGGTTTTATGCGTTGATGTTATATGCACGAGTAGAACACAAGTGAGTTGTGGGCGATATAAGTCATACTGCTTACTAGCATGTCACACTTTGGTTCGGCGGTATTGTTGGATGAAGCGGCCCGAACCGACATTATGCGTACGCTTACGCGAGACTGGTTTTATCGCCGTGCTATGCACACAGGTGACTAGAGGGTGTCAGTTTCTCCAACTTTAGTTGAACCGAGTGTGGCTACGCCCGGTCCTTGAGAAGGTTGAAACATCACTAACTTGACAAACTATGGTTGTGGTTTTTGATGCGTAGGTAAGAACGGTTCTTCCTCAGCCCATAGCAGCCACGTAAAACTTGCAACAACAAAGTAGAGGACGTCTAACTTGTTTTTGCAGGGCATGTTGTGATGTGATATGGTCAAGACGTGATGATATATAAGTTGTTGTATAAGATGATCATGTTTTGTTGAAGTTATCGGCAACTGGCAGAAGCCTTATGGTTGTCTCTTTATTGCATAAGATGCAAGCGCCAAATAATTGCTTTACAATTATCGCTATGCGATAGCAATAGTTGCAAGAGCAATAGTTGGCGAGACGACCATGTGACGACACATTGATATAGATCAAGATGATGGAGATAATGGTGTCATGCCGGTGACGATGGAAATCATGACGATGTTTTGGAGATGGAGATCAAAGGCACAAGATGATGATGGCCATATCATGTCACATATTTTGATTGCATGTGATGTTTATCTTTTATGCATCTATCTTGCTTTAATTGACGGTAGCATTATAAGATGATCTCTCACTAAATTTCAAGATAAAAGTGTTCTCCCTGAGTATGCACCGTTGCCAAAGTTCGTCGTGCCCAGACACCACGTGATGATCGGGTGTGATAAGCTCTACGTCCATCTACAACGGGTGCAAGCCAGTTTTGCACACGTAGAATACTCAGGTTAAACTTGACGAGCCTAGCATATGAAGATATGGCCTCGGAACACTGAGACTGCAAGGTCGAGCGTGAATCATATAGTAGATATGATCAACATAGTGATGTTCACCATTGAAAACTACTCCATTTCACGTGATGATCGGTTATGGTTTAGTTGATTTGGATCACGTGATCACTTAGAAGATTAGAGGGATGTCTTTCTAAGTGGGAGTTCTTAAGTAATATGATTAATTGAACTTAAATTTATCATGAACTTAGTCCTGGTAGTATTAGCATATCTATGTTGTAGATCAATAGCTCGCGTTTAGCTCCCCTGTTTTATTTTTGATATGTTACTAGAGAAAACTAAGTTGAAAGATGTTAGTAGCAATGATGCAGATTGGATTTGTGATTTGAGGTTTATCCTCATTATTGCACAGAAGAATTATGTCCTTAATGCACCGCTAGGTGACAGACCTATTGCAGGAGCAGATGCAGACGTCATGAACGTTTGGCTAGCTCAATATGATGATTACTTGATAGTTTAGTGCACCATGCTTAACAGCTTAGAATCGGGACTTCAAAGATGTTTTGAACGTTATGGATCATATAGATGTTCCAGGAGTTGAAGTTAATATTTCAAGCAAATACCCGAGTTGAGAGATATGAAGTCTCTAACAAGTTCTATAGCTAGAAGATGGAGGAGAATAGCTCAAGCAGTGAGCATGTGTTGAGATTGTCTGGGTACTACAATCACTTGAATCAAGTGGGAGTTAATCTTCCAGATAAAATAGTGATTGACAGAATTCTCTAGTCACCATCACCAAGTTAGTAGAACTTCGTGATGAACTATAGTATGCGAGGGATGATGAAAACGATTCCCGAGCTTTTCATGATGATGAAATCTATGAAGGTAGAAATCAAGAAAGAGCATCAAGTGTTGATGATTAACAAGACCACTAGTTTCAAGAAAAGGGCAAAGGGAAAGAAAGGGAACTTCAAGAAGAATGGCAAGCAAGTTGTTGCTCAAGTGAAGAAGCCCAAGTCTGGTCCTAAGCCTGAGACTAAGTGCTTCTACTTCAAAGGGACTGGTCACTAGAAGCGGAACTGCCCCAAGTATTTGGCGGATAAGAAGGATGGCAAAGTGAACAAAGGTATATTTGATATACAGATTATTGATGTGTATTTTACTAGTGTTCGTAGCAACCCCTCGGTATTTGATACTGGTTCAGTTGCTAGGAGTAGTAACTCGAAACGGGAGTTGCAGAATGAACAGAGACTAGTTAAGGGTGAAGTGACGATGTGTGTTGGAAGTGGTTCCAAGATTGATATGATCATCATCGCACACTCCCTATACTTTCGGGATTAGTGTTGAACCTAAATAAATGTTATTTGGTGTTTGCGTTGAGCATGAATATGATTTGATCATGTTTATTGCAATACAGTTATTCATTTAAGTAAGAGAATAAATTGTTGTTCTGTTTACATGAATAAAACCTTCTATGGTCATACACCCAACGAAAATGGTTTGTTGGATCTTGATTGTGGTGATACACATTCTCATAATATTGAAGCCAAAAGATGCAAAGTTAATAATGATAGTGCAACTTATTTGTGGCACTGCCGTTTAGGTCATATTGGTGTAAAGCGCTTGAAGAAAATCCATGCTGATGGGCTTTTGGAATCACTTGATTATGAATCAGTTGATGCTTGAAAACCGTGCCTCATGGGCAAGATGACTAAGACTCTGTTCTCCGAAACAATGGAGCAAGCAACTGACTTATTGGAAATAATACATACTGATGTATGCAGTCCGATGAATGTTGAGGCTCGCGACGGGTATCGTTATTTTCTGACCTTCACGGATGATTTGAGCAGGTATGGGGATATCTACTTGATGAAACATAAGTCTGAAACATTTGAAAAGTACAAAAAAACTTCAGAGTGAAGTGGAAAATCATCGTGACAAGAAAATAAAGTTTCTATGATCTGATCGCAGAGACAAATATTTGAGTTACGAGTTTGGTCTTCAATTAAAACAATGTGGAATAGTTTCACAAAATCGTGCCACCTGGAACACCACAACATAATGGTGTGTCCGAACGTCATAACCGTACTATTATTGGATATAGTGCAATCTATGATGTTTCTTACCGATTAACCACTATAGTTTTGAGGTTATGCATTAGAGATAGCTACATTCACGTTAAATAGGGCACCATCTAAATCCGTTGAGACGACACCGTATGAACTATGGTTTGGCAAGAAACCTAAGTTGTCGTTTCTTAAAGTTTGAGGTTGCAATGCTTATGTGAAAAAGTTTCAACTTGATAAGCTCAAACCCAAATCGGAGAAGTGCGTCTCCATAGGATACCCAAAAGAAAATGTTGGGTACACCTTCTATCACAGATCCGAAGGCAAGATATTCATTGCTGAGAATGGATCCTTTCTAGAGAAGGAGTTTCTCTCGAAAGAAGTGAGCAGGAGAAAAGTAGAACTTGATGAGGTAACTGTACCTGCTCCCTTATTGGAAAGTAGTTCATCACAGAAATCTGTTCCTGTGACTACTACACCAATTAGTGAGGAAGCTAATGATGATAATCATGTAACTTCAGATCAAGTTACTACCGAACCTCGTAGGTAAACCAGAGTGAGATCCGCACCAGAGTGGTAACGTAATCCTATTCTGGAGGTCATGTTACTTGACCATGACGAACCTACGAAATATGAGGAAGCGATGATGACCCCAGATTCCTCGAAATGGCTTGAGGCCATGAAATCTGAGATGAGATCCATGTATAAGAACAAAGTATGGACTTTGATTGACTTGCCCAAAGATCGGCGAGCCATTGAGATTAAATGGATCTTCAACAGGAAGACGGACTGTCGGTGTCAAAACCGGCGGATCTCCGGTAGGGGGTCCCGAACTGTGCGTCTAGGCCGGATGGTAACAGGAGGCAAGGGACACGAAGTTTTACCCAGGTTCGGGCCCTCTCGATGGAGGTAAAATCCTACGTCCTGCTTGATTAATATTGATGATATGGGTAGTACAAGAGTAGATCTACCACGAGATCGGAGAGGCTAAACCCTAGAAGCTAGCCTATGGTATGATTGTTGTTGTGTATGTTGTCCTATAGACTAAAACCCTCCGGTTTATATAGACACCGGAGAGGGTTAGGGTTACACAAAGTCGGTTACAATGGTAGGAGATCTGCATATCCGTATCGCCAAGCTTGCCTTCCACGCCAAGGAAAGTCCCTTCCGGACACGGGACGAAGTCTTCAATCTTGTATCTTCATAGTCCAGGAGTCCGGCCGAAGGTATAGTTCGGCTATCCGGACACCCCCTAATCCAGGACTCCCTCAGTAGCCCCTGAACAAGGCTTCAATGACGATGAGTCCGGCGCGTAGATTGTCTTAGGCATTGCAAGGCGAGTTCCTCCTCCAAGTACTTCATAGAAGATTTTGAACACAAAGATAGTGTCGGCTCTACAAAATAAGTTTCCACATATTGCCATAGAGAGAATAATATTTACACAAATCTAATCTGCTGACGTATTCCGTAGTGTAACACACCACGGCCAAGCCTTTATCCGAGTCGTTTTATTATCCCACCTCAGCGCGTCATGGGAGGCGGTTTCCTTGGCACGTCTTGTTAAAGCAAAGATCATGTCCCCTTATTCTGGGATTCTCATCAATACGGGCGTGGGTAACCCAACCGCTTCTAGGACTCCTAGATTATAGGCAAGTCCAAACGGACACGGAGAGGACGCTTGATATTCACCCTCTTTATAAAGGGACAAGGCTTTTATTTTTCCCTCCCGTGCTCAATCGAATCCTTCCCCCAGCTCAAGCTGAAACGCCCAAAGTTTAGGTCAGGTGCTCCGAACCTTCAGGCATGTCCGGATCTAGCCTTCAAGGCCGATGGGTGCCTTCCTCTGTCACGAAGGAAGACATCAAAATGTTGAGGGAGGCCAGATATCTGACCGCCGAGATCTTGCATCGGCTGCCTCCCCGAGGGCAGGCTGTCCCCACCCCCGAACCCAACGAAAACGTCGTGTTCGTTTCCCACTTCCTCCGAGGTCTAGGCCTTGCTCTGGATCCTTTCGTCAGGTGTTTGATATTTTATTACGGGCTAGACTTCCATGATCTAGCTCCGGACTCCTTTCTTCATATCACGACATTCATTGTCGTGTGCGAGGCCTTCCTCCGGGTTACCCCTCACTTTGGCCTATGGCTCAAGACCTTTGAAGTAAAGCCGAAGATGATCGAGGGGAAACATGCAACGTGTGGAGGTGCCTCAATACGCAAGATGACGGGAGGTCCGTGGCCCAAAGGTTCCATCCCAGAGGTGTCTGAATTGTGGCAACGGGAGTGGTTCTACATCACGGCTCCTAGAAGTGCCAAGTGGGCGGCCGCCCCTGTTTTCCACTCGGGCCCTCCACCACAACTGATGTCATGGATCAGCAGAGGTCTGAGCTGGGGTCCAGCCAAGGACGTGCCTATACTGCAAAGCCGCATTCGAGATCTCTTGAATGGAGATTTTAGTTTGGTTGCGGTAATACAAGTTATGCTGGTTCATCAAGTCCAGCCTTGCAAACACCGGCCTCTTCGCCTGTGGGAGTTCAATCCCGAGGGACCGCGTGTCATTTAAAATTTTTTCGGCCTAACGCACGAGGAGATGTACAAGTCAATCTTCGGACCTCGGGTGGAGTGTCCGGAAATCACCGAGGACGTGGGCCTGAGTAGTAACCGCGCCGCCGAACAGGTAAGGCATCTTCCGGCCGAACATACTATCTCTCCTTTGTTACGAAGTTATTTCTGAGAGTTCGCTTTTTGACCAGGACTAGCTAACAAAGGCAAAGCTGATTTGGTGGTTGGCCCCCCTCCCTGAGTGTTTGGAAAATCCGGTATTGGAAAAGATGCTCCAGACCGCACCTTGCCCGGAGCCCTTGAAGGAAGATACTGTGGAGGATAATACGGACGGACGCGGGCCCCCAACACTGCCCATTCTAACCGAGGGAGCGAGCGTCTCCATGAAGGAAGACGACCAGAAGAGGAAAAGGACTGCGCACGGGGATTCAGAAACCGAAGCTTCCAAACGGGAGAAGAAGTCTCCCACAGAGGGTCCTACCTTGGGGGGCGCTGTTGCCGCACAAAGCCCACGGGGGATCAATTCTCCCGCGAGTCGTAAGTGACCCGAAATACTTTAATAGTACAGATATGCCATCTTTTTCTTCTGAGAGAATAACCACCGCATATATTATTGCAGTTCGGGCCTTAGCCCCTCTCAAATGAGCTCGTCTTCGGGGGATCTTCTTCCAGAGATGATGGAGAGCGAAACGCCTCCTCCAGACTCCTCCGCTCCGGAAGCGGGCGACCCTGAAGTGTCATCGCGGAGGGTCTCTCCGAGTCCGGTGAGGCCGGAAGATAATCCCATTGACCCCCGAAGCTCCCAGCGTCCGTCTCCCGAAGAGAGCAGAAAAAAGAGTCCGGCACCGTCTAGTGTGCGATCGAATGTTCTGAGGGAGTTGGTGGGGAGAGCGGCCATCTCAGATGAACATCATGTGCTGATGAATACGGTGATGGAGAGAATATCATCCGCCGAAAGCGGATTGCATGAAGCTTTTATGAGTCTACTGACAGGCTTTGAGGTACGTAAAAGAATGTATGATAGTCCTGCACATGCTAGGTGTGCCCTGTGTACATAGTAGCCCCTGAGACTCTGGTTGTCGTTGGAAACGATGACGAACAGAGGATCATATTCCTAGGTAATAACCATACTGCCTCTCTGTGCAGGTGACGGAAGCTCCGGTGGCTAGCCGGACTAGCGAATTTGCCCATTTAGAACGACAGTTGGATGCGGCAGACGCCGACATCGAGCTTGTTAACAAAAGGCTTGACGAGGCAGAGGGTAAGTGTCATTATCTGGTAAACACCACAATAGGAAGAGCAACATGATGCCAGCATAATTAATATGTTGTGACTGTAGATGGAGCTGCCACTGTTGAAGCCTTGCGGGCAGAACTTGCCCGAGCCAAGGAACAAGCGAGGTTGGGTAATGCGGCTGCTTTGAAGGCGGCCGAAGAGTTGCAAGCCGAGAAGGTTGCGCATGGCGAGAGCCGAGACAAGATGGCCAAGATGGCCATAGAATTAAAAGCCGCCGTCAACCGTTGCCAGGTTCTTGAAAAGGAAAACCAAGCGAAGGCATTGGACCTTGAGAAGGCTACTGCGACGAAAAAAGACCTCTGCTCTGCTATGAGGGCGAAGAACGAGGAGCTGCGGGAAGCTGCGGATATTGTAGCTGGGAAATCCTTTATGTTGCGGAGGAAGTTCGGAGATCCACGGTATGCCCTCTAGATCGGCTGTGGAGTTCGGAGGATGTGTATATGGATTTGGCGGCGAGCGCTGCCGATGCGGCCAAGTACTTCCAGGGTCAGACGGACCGTGAAGTAGACCAGTTGTTTTGGAGACAATTCCATTCTCCTGAGCATCCACTTTCATTGACTGACCAATTAGCCGAATGGGACGAACTAAATAGGTTGTCCGGACTCTCCATGAGGTCTGTTGTGGATCATTTATGGCCGGAAAGGTCAAAACCGAACAGCTATTTCAGCTTGGTGCAGCAGTTCCTTGATGTGGTGCCGCGCATTAATGCGATGAAGAGGTCGGCGTGCATAGAGGGTGCACGGATGGCCTTTGCCCGTGTTAAGGCATACTGGGCGGAGATGGATGCTACCAATGTTGCAGCGCGAGATTCGGCTATAGGTCGAAAGACTGCTGAGCACTACTTTAAGAAGTTCTTGAGGGTGCCCGTTTGATAGAGACCCGGTGCTCAAAACATATTATGTTTGAGTGATATGTAATCTCATTGTAAGCGAAATGCTTTTATAAATTTTTATAAGGCTATTTTTATACTTTTGCCTGAAAGTAATATGATGCCTCCTGGGCGGCCGTTTATGTATACATGTGTATAACCTGAAAGATTGCAGTCGTCGGCTTCAACCCCCACGCATATAATACGGAGGTGCTCGCAAAAACACGCGTTCACACTTAACCCAACGTCTTGGTCCTATTAAGGAGGTGATAGCGGAGCGAGCGGGGCAACCGGACTATAATGCTTTAGCACTTTCACTTAGCCATAGGAGTTTGACAGTGGGGCTACTAGATAGCCCCCGGTGGCTCCGCACTCTCCCGATTCCGGGGTGCGTACATGCCTGGCCGGAAAACGTCCCTTCATTAAGGCGGAGGAATTCTAACATTCCAACAGGTCATCGAGTGGTTGACCAGTCTCACGCTATATCATGACAATCAGTTTTCGGCTTTCTCTACTGAGGTGCTCGTCCGGATGAACTAGGGCACAATCACAGTAGTTCTCCTGGTGCTACCTTAGCCGGTAAAGCGGAACGTAAGGCACCAAAACACAGGAGCCGGGCAAACCCAACATTTGACCAAAGACAATAATTCGGAGCTGATGCATATAGGGCCAAACTCGCGACGCCGAACACTCCCTAAGGTATTCGGTCTTTGTGGTATAAACCGGGCCTAAATAATGGCCTTTGTAAGAAGCCCCTTGTGTCCAGGTACATGCATTATTCTGGCGTGGCCACATGCCAAGACGCTAGCAACCTTCTCAACGGTGGATATATATCAACAAGAGACAGTAAAAAAGGTTTATGCAGGGTCTTAATCTAAAAAGAATCCTTGGAGCGGGTCCTAGCTGCACGTCTGCGCCTGTGTCTCCATTGTGCCGTATCCTGGACGGGTATAGCACGATGATCGTCTGTAAAAGAGAGGAAGTTAAGTGAAAAAGTTGTCGTGCAAAAATATAGTTTTTAAATAAACCATGTATAATTCAAGATGATAAGAAATTGCCACTTGTCTGTGCGCGTTGAGCCCCTTGTATTGACAAATAGGGGTGTGACCACTTATTCGGTATAAATAGCGGCGTCGAACTTGATTGGTTGTGTCTAAGGTCTTGACGACCTATTTGGATGCTTTCACTGGTCCGGGCGCCTTTAGTGTGCGGCTGCCAAGGCAGCCGCACTCTCTTCGGCGCACAGAGATCGCTTGATATTTCCGTCCACTGAAATGATGCCACGTGGATTGGGCATCTTGAGTGTGAGGGAGACGTAGTGTGGTATTGCATTAAAGCGAGCGAAAGCTTCGCGTCCGAGCAGTGCTTGATAGCCACTTTGAAACGGAGCGATGTAGAAGGTTAAATGCTCATGACGGAAGTTATCGGGGGAGCCGAATATAACCTGTAGTAGAAGGGAGCCCGTACAACAAGCCCCTGGGCCTGGCATTACTCCTTTAAAGGTAGTATTGCTATGGCGAATTTGTGTTGGGTCTAACCCCATCCCGCGGATTGTATCCTGATATATTAAGTTTAGGCTGTTGCCGCCGTCCATCAGGACTCGTGTGAAGTGATATCCGCCAATTATTGGGTCTAATACCAGGGCAGCCCATCCTACGTGTCGGATACTTGCTGAGTAATTGCGATGGTCGAAAGTGATTGGTTGAGACGACCAGTGGCAGGACTTCGCGGTGACAGGCACTTGGGTATATTTTCCTGGGAGTGTCGTGTTGTCTTTTCCCTCGATCACGTGTAACACGTTTACTGTTTTGACTTCTGGTGGAAATTCTTTTGTTCCGCCGTGTCTTGCTTGGGAGGCTCGTCCTCGTCTTCACTTGGTGTATCCTCCCCCTTATGTACGGCGTTGAGCTTGCCAGACTGCTTGAAGACCCAACATTCTCTGTGGGTATGATTAGCAGGTATACCAGGGGTACTATGGATCTGACATACTTGGTCCACAATTTTGTTGAGGCTGGACAGTTCATCCCTGGTGCCTTTAGGGGGCGCCTTTTGACCTGGCCGAGAGCTTTTGAATCCGGCATTTACTGCCGTGCCCTTCGTGTCGTCTTCTTTATTACGGCGTTTGTTATTGTTGTTGCACCGTGATTTCTCGTTTCCATCTCTAACTTCAGATGTACTGGGGTCGCTGGTGCTGCATATGGCTAGCTAGCTGTCCTCACCCGCGCAAAAGCGGGTCATGAGGTTTGTCAATGCGGCCATCGTTCTCGGCTTATTTTAGCCGAGGTGTCTGGCGAGCCATTCGTCATGGACGCTATGTTTGAAAGCTGCCAAGGCTTCGGCGTCCGGACAGTCGAAAATCTGGTTCTTTTTAGTAAGAAACATGTTCCAAAGCTTTCGGGCTGACTCTCCGGGATGTTGAGTTATATGACTCAAATCGTCCGCATCCGGAGGTCGGACATATGTCCCTTGAAAATTTGCCCGAAAGGCGTCTTTGAGCTCTTCCCAACTTCCAATGGAGCTTTCGGGGAGGCCTTTGAGCTAGTGATGAGCTGGCCCTTTGAGCTTGAGGGGTAAGTACTTGATGGCGTGGAGATCATCTCCTCGAGCCATATGGATATGGAGGATGTAGTCCTCAATCCAGACCCCAGGGTCTGTTGTTCCGTCGTATGCCTCTATGTTTACGGGCTTGAATCCCTCTAGAAATTTATGGTCCAGCACCTCATCGGTGAAACATAGGGGGTGTGCGGCACCCCTATAGCTGGGTGTACCGTGTTGTTCGGAGTTTGTTGTGTTGCATTGTATGCTGGGGCGCGCTTGCGTGGTCCATAGATGGATCTTGTTGCGCCGTCCTTTGGGTGCGAGCCCTCGCATGGTTCGCGTATTGTCTTGTGAGCGGCATTGTATGCCGCTCTGTGTTGGTAGAGGGGTTGTCTATCCGACCAGGTGGCTGCTTTGATATTTGGTTGTGGGGGTTCTGAGGCCTCCTCACCGAATTCGGGTAGCAGCTTCCCCTTTGGGTAGCTCTTGGAGGGGCGATTGTCGTTGTACCTTGTTGCAGTGTTGAGTATTTTACTCCATCTGGTTTGGAGTGTGTCTTGCACGGCCTTGAGCCTTTGCTTCTGCTTTTTCAGACTCCTCGCGGTGGCAACAAGCCTTTTACGCGCAGTCTGCTGCTCCGGGTGTCTGTCCAGTGTTATGTCGTCCGGACCATTATCCTTGATAGGATTTGTTTGTTCGGTTTGATTATCCGGATTGCCGTTGTCCGGCAGCGGTTCGCCCTGCTCCAGTGCTGGGTTTGTGTGATCGCTATTTCTATCGAGGCGGGATTTGGGGCGGCGCTTGCGTCGCCACTTTGACTGCTTTTCGAGGGAACAAGCCTTCGGTGCGTCCTTCCGCTCCTCGTCTTCATCTTTTGGTGCGTCCACCATGTATATGTCATATCACAAGGTGGCGTTCCAGGGCCCAATAGGCGCTGGTTCTTCATCGTCTCCTTCATCGGCGTCCATACCGTCGATGTCTTCAGAGTCGAAGTCGAGCATGTCGGTTAAATAGTCGATAGTGGCTACAAAGTGGGTGGTGGGTGGGCTTTGAATTTCTTCATCATCCGCATCCCAATCTCGCTGACCGTAGTCCGGCCAGGGCTCTCCTGACAAAGAGAGAGACTCTAGTGATTTTATAATATCACCAAAGGGCGAGTGCTGAAAGATGTCCGCGGTAGTAAACTCCATGATCGGCGCCCAATCGGATTCGATCGGCAGAGGCGCGAATGGTTCGGTGTCCGGAGAGGAGTCCGGCTCCTTGGAATCATGAGTCTCGCGGAGTGCGGGGCTGGTGTTCGGCTCGATCTCTGTTAGGATCGCAGCCCCCGAGGCGGCGTACAACCACCCATCCTCGGTCGGCGCGGTTGGCTCCGAATTAAGGGTCGAAGCCGATGCGGGTGCGGCCTTCAGGGCACTGTTAGGTGGCAGAGCTAGATCATGCTCGGCAGTGGCTCGAATCCGTCGAAGATCAAGTCCCCGCGGGTGTCAGCCATGTAGTTTAAACTTCCAAATCTGACCTGACGGCCAGGGGCATAGCTTTTGATCTGCTCCAGATGGCCAAGTGAATTGGCCCGCAGTGCAAAGCCGCCAAAGACAGAGATCTGTCCGGGGAGACAAGTTTCACCCTGGACCGCATCACTATTGATGATCGTAGGAGCCATCAAGCCTGACGGCAATGACACAGAGGAACTCTCAATGAAAGCACCAATGTCGGTGTCAAAACTGGCGGATCTCAGGTAGGGGGTCCCGAACTGTGCGTCTAGGCCGGATGGTAACAGGAGGCAAGGGACACGAAGTTTTACCTAGGTTCGGGCCCTCTCGATGGAGGTAAAACCCTACGTCCTGCTTGATTAATATTGATGATATGGGTAGTACAAGAGTAGATCTACCACGACATCGGAGAGACTAAACCCTAGAAGCTAGCCTATGGTATGATTGTTGTTGTGTATGTTGTCCTACAGACTAAAACCCTCCGGTTTATATAGACACCGGAGAGTGTTAGGGTTACACAAAGTCGGTTACAATGGTAGGAGATCTGCATATCCGTATCGCCAAGCTTGCCTTCCACGCCAAGGAAAGTCCTTTCTGGACACGGGACGAAGTCTTCAATCTTGTATCTTCGTAGTCCAGGAGTCCGGCCGAAGGTATAGTCTGGCTATCCGAACACCTCCTAATCCAGAACTCCCTCACTGACGCTGATAGTAGTGTTACTATCTACAAAGCTAGAATTGTCGTAAAAAGGTTTTCGACAAGTTCAAGGTGTTGACCACAATGAGAATTTCTCACTCGTATCTATGCTTAAGTCTGTCCGAATCATGTTAGCTATTGCCGCATTTTATGAATTCTGGCAAATGGATAAAGAAAACTACATTCCTTAATAGGATGTGTTAAAGAAGAGTTGTATATGATGCAACCAGAAGGTTTTGTCGATCCTAAAGGTACTAACAAAATATGCAAGCTCCAGCGATCCATCTATGGACTTGTGCAAGCATCTCAGAGTTGGAATATACGCTTTGATAAGTTGATCAAAGCATATAGTTTTATACAGACTTTCGGTGAAGCCTATATTTACAAGAAAGTGAGTGGGAGCACTACAGCATTTCTGATAAGTATATGTATTACATATTGTTGATCAGAGATGATGTGGAATTATTCTGCAAAGCATAAAGGAATGTTTGAAAGGAGTTTTTTCAAAGAAAGATCTCGGTGAAACTGCTTACATATTGAGCATCAAGATCTATAGAGATAGATCAAGACGCTTGATAAGTTTTTCAATGAGTACATTACCTTGACAAGATTTTGAAGTAGTTCAAAATGGAATAGTCAAAGAAGGAGTTCTTGCCTGTGTTACAAAGGTGTGAAGTTGAGTAAGACTCAAAACCCGACCACGGCAGAAGATAGAGAGAGAATGAAAGTCATTCCCTATGCCTCAGCCATAGGTTCTATAAAGTATGCCATGCTGTGTACCAGACCTATTTTATACCCTTCCCTGAGCTTGGCAAAGGAGTACAATAGTGATCTAGGAGTAGATCACTGGACATTGGTCAAAATTATCCTTAGTGGAATAAGGATATGTTTCTCGATTATGGAAGTGACAAAAGGTTCGTCGTAAAGGGTTACATCGATGCAAATTTTGACACTGATCCAGATGACTCTAAATCTCAATCTAGATACATATTGAAAGTGGGAGCAATTAGCTAGAGTAGCTTAGTGCAGAGCATTGTTGACATAGAAATTCGCAAAATACTTACGGATCTAAATGTGGCAGACCCGTTGACTAAACTTATCTCACAAGCAAAACATGATCACACCTTAGTACTCTTTGGGTGTTAATCACATAGCGATGTGAACTAGATTATTGAATCTAGTAAACCCTTTGGGTGTTGGTCACATGACGATGTGAACTATGGGTGTTAATCACATGGTGATGTGAACTATTGATGTTAAATCACATGGTGATGTGAACTAGATTATTGACTCTAGTGCAAGTGGGAGACTGAAGGAAATATGCCCTAGAGGCAATAATAAAGTTATTATTTATTTCCTTATTTCATGATAAATGTTTATTATTCATGCTAGAATTGTATTAACCGGAAACATAATACATGTGTGAATACATAGACAAACAGAGTGTCACTAGTATGCCTCTACTTGACTAGCTCGTTGAATCAAAGATGGTTAAGTTTCCTAGCCATAGACATGAGTCGTCATTTGATTAACGGGGTCACATCATTAGAGAATGATGTGATTGACTTGACCCATTCCGTTAGCATAGCACTTGATCGTTTAGTTTGTTGCTATTGCTTTCTTCATGACTTATATATGTTCCTATGACTATGAGATTATGCAACTCCCGTTTACCAGAGGAACACTTTGTGTGCTACCAAACGTCACAACGTAACTGGGTGATTATAAAGGTACTCTACAGGTGTCTCCGAAGGTACTTGTTGGGTTGGCGTATTTCGAGATTAGGATTTGTAACTCCGATTGTCGGAGAGGTATCTCTAGGCCCTCTCGGTAATGCACATCACTTAAGCCTTGCAAGCATTGCAACTAATGAGTTAGTTGCGAGATGATGTATTATGGAACGAGTAAAGAGACTTGTTAGTAACGATATTGAACTAGGTATTGAGATACCGACGATCGAATCTCAGGCAAGTAACATACCGATGACAAAGGGAACAACGTATGTTGTTATGCGGTCTGACCGATAAAGATCTTCGTAGAATATGTGGGAGCCAATATGAGCATCCAGGTTCCGCTATTGGTTATTAACCGGAGACGTGTCTCGGTCATGTCTACATTGTTCTCGAACCCGTAGGGTCCGCACGCTTAATGTTTCGATGACAGTTATTATGAGTTTATGAGTTTTGATGTAGCTAAGGAGTTCGGAGTCCCGGATGAGATCGGGGACATGACGAGGAGTCTCAAAATGGTCGAGACGTAAAGATCAATATATTGGACGACTATATTCGGACATCGGAAAGGTTCCGAGTGATTCGGGTATTTTTCGGAGTACCGGAGAGTTACGGGAATTCGCCGGGGAGTATATGGGCCTTATTGGGCCATACGGGAATAGAGGAGAGAGGCCAAAAGGAAGGAGGCGCCCCCCCCCCTCTGGTCCGAATTGGACAAGGGTGCAGCCCACTTTTCCTTGTTCCTCTCCCCCTCTTTCCTTCTCTCCTACTCCAACAAGGGAAGGAGGAGTCCTACTCCCGGTGGGAGTAGGACTCCCCCCTTGGCGCGCCCTCCTCCTAGGCCGGCCGCCTCCCTCATTTGCTCCTTTATATACGGGGGCAGGGGGGCACCCCATAGACACAACAATTGATCATTGATCTCTTAGCCGTGTGTGGTGCCCCCCTCCACCATAATCCTCAATAATATTGTAGCGGTGCTTAGACGAAGCCCTGCGACGGTAGAACGTCAAGATCTTCACCACGCCGTCATGCTGACGGAACTCTTCCCCGACATTCTGTTGGATCGGAGTCCGAGGATCATCATCGTGCTGAACGTGTGCTAGAACTCGGAGGTGCCGTAGTTTCGATGCTTGATCGGTCGGGCCGTGAAGACGTACGACTACATCAACCACGTTGTTATAACGCTTCCGCTTCCAGTCTACGAGGGTACATAGACAACACTCTCCCCTCTCGTTGCTATGCATCACCATGATCTTGCGTGTGCGTAGAATTTTTTTTGAAATTACTACGTTCCCCAACACATGGAACCAGAGAAATTTCAAATAACACTGTGTTACCTCAACGGGGATATGCACGTCCCCAATAATAAGAATATCATATTTCTTCTTGACAGTAGGAAGAGGAAATTCAAAACCTCCAAATATAATCAATGGAATTTTTCTAATAGAATTGATACTGTGGACTTGAGGTTGTTTCCTCGGAAAGTGTACCGTATGCTCATTACCATTAACATGAAAAGTGACATTGCCTTTAGTGCAATCAATAACAGCCCCTGCAGTATTCAAAAAAGGTCTTCCAAGAATAATAGACATACTGTCGTCCTCGGGAATATCAAGAATAACAAAGTTCGTTAAGATAGTAACGTTTGCAACTACAAAAGACACATCCTCACAAGTACCGACAGGTATAGCAGTTGATTTATCAGCCATTTTCAAAGATATTTCAGTAGGTGTCAACTTATTCAAATCAAGTCTACGATATAAAGAGAGAGGCATAACACTAACACCGGCTCCAAGATCACATAAAGCAGTTTTAACATAGTTTCTTTTAATGGAGCATGGTATAGTGGGTACACCGGGATCTCCAAGTTTCTTTGGTATTCCACCCTTAAAAGTATAATTAGCAAGCATGGTGGAAATTTCAGCTTCCGGTATATTTCTTTTATTTGTAACAATTTCTTACATATACTTAGCATAAGGATTCATTTTGAGCATATCAGTTAATCGCATACGCAAAAAGATAGGTCTAATCATTTTAGCAAAGCACTCAAAATCCTCATCATCCTTTTTCTTGGATGGTTTGGGAGGAGAAGGCATGGGTTTCTGAACCCATGGTTCTCTTTCTTTACCATGTTTCCTAGAAACAAAGTCTTTTTTATCATAACGTTGATTCTTTGATTGTGGGTTATCAAGATCAACAGCAGGTTCAGTTTCTATATCATTATCATTACTAGGTTGAGCATCATCATGAGCATTATCATTAACATTATTACTAGTTTCAGGTTCATTACCAGATTGTGTTTCAGCATCAGAAATAGAAATATCATTTGGATTCTCAGGTGTTTCAGTAATAGGTTCACTAGAAGCATGCAAAGTCCTATCATTTTTTCTTTTTCTTCCTTTTAGAAGGACTAGGTGCATCTATATTATTTCTCTGATAATCTTGCTCAATTCCCTTAGGATGGCCTTTAGTATACAAAGGTTCCAGAGTCATTCTACTAGTTCTAGTGGCCACTCTAACAGCATTATCATTATTCTTACTATTCAATTCATTGAGCAAATCATTTTGAGCTTTAAGTACTTGTTCTACTTGAGTGGTAACCATAGAAGCATGTTTACTAATAAGTCTGAATTCACCTTTGACATTAGCCATATAATCACCCAAGTGTTCAAGCATATTCGAATTGTATTTCAATTGTCTACCAAAATAAGCATTAAATATTCTTGCTTAGCCATAAATTTATCAAACTCATCTAAGCATGGGCTAGCAAACTTGGTAAATGGGATTTCAGCTTTATCATATCTATAGAGAGAATTTACCTTTACTACCTGTGTTGGGTTATCAAGACCATGAGTTTCTTCAATAGGTGATGGATCAAGATCATATGTTTCTTCAACAGGCGGTAAATTAAGACCGTGTATTTCTTCAATAGGAGGTAAATCCTTAACATCTTCAGCTTTAATACCTTTTTCTTTCATAGATTTCTTTGCCTCTTGCATATCTTCAGGACTGAGAAATAGAATACCCCTCTTCTTCGGAGTTGGTTTAGGAATAGGCTCAGGAACTGGCTCAGGAGGTGTCCAATTATTTTCATTTGTCAACATATTATTCAATAGAATTTCAGCTTCATCCGGTGTTCTGTCCCTGAAAACAGAACTAGCACAACTATCCAGGTAATCTCTGGAGGCATCGGTTAGTCCATTATAAAAGATATCAAGTATTTCATTTTTCTTAAGAGGATTATCAGGCAAAGCATTAGCTAATTGGAGAAGCTTCCCCCAAGCTTGTGGGAGACTCTCTTCTTTAATTTGCACAAAATTATATATATCCATTAAAGCAGCTTGTTTCTTATGAGCAGGGAAATATTTAGCAGAGAAGTAATAAATCATATCCTGGGGACTACGCACACAACCAGGATCAGGAGAATTAAACCATATCTTAGCATCACCCTTTAATGAGAACGGAAATATTTTAAGGATATAAAAGTAGCAAGTTCCCTCATCTTTAGTGAACAGGGTAGCTATATCATTTAATTTAGTAAGATGTGCCACAATAGTTTCAGATTCATAGCCATGAAAAGGATCAGATTCAACCAAAGTAATTATACCAGGATCAACAGAGAATTCATAATCCTTCTCAGTAACACAGATAGGTGAAGTACACTACAAAAAAATACACTTCCGTGATGATACGTGTTTGTCACAGTAGGTCGCGTTTTTGTCATGCATGTACATCCATGACAAATTTATGACAGAATCAAGATAGACATACTTGTGCTGTCGTAGAAGTGTTCCATGACATTACCAAAATTATCATCATGGAAGTGTCCACTTCCATGACGATAAATCGCGCGTCACAGAAGTGCTTTCGTCAAGGGTGACCGACACGTGGCATCCATCGTAACGGAACGCCGCTAAGCTATCGGGTCGGGTTTTGGATCCGATAACCCGTTAACAGCCCCGACCAATGGGGATTTTCCACGTGTAAAATCATCATTGGCTGGAGGAAACACGTGTCGGCTCACCATTGGGACAGATGTCATCCGCTCATTGGACCAAAGGTGCCTATGATACGGTGACACGTGGCACGGCCCAACAGAGGCCCATTCCTATGAAAAGGCCGACTCATTTGACTTGGTCGGGCCGGCCCACGTAAAGCCTGTTAACGGCCTGTTCGCATATAGCCCATTTACAGCCCGCTAACCCAGGGCCCGTTACGCCCTATCTGAATTAGGCCCAGTAGCGTCATCTGGGCCGTCCAATATGATTCAGCCTGTTTTGACTTCTGGCCCATGACTTCTTTCGGCCCATATGAGGATCTTTGTAACTCTTGGCCCATTAATGGCCCGTGGTGAAACTGGCCCATAATGAACAGTGTATCACTTTATACCCATTAACGGCCCGTTATTCCATTGGGTTGTTTCCAGCCCAAGTTAACTTTCGGCATTCTCAGGGCCCATTGATTATTGGGCTCATTTGCAGCATTCGGTTACATACGGCCCATTATTGCCATTTTCTGCTTGTGGGCCAAATTCAGCCCGTTGTTACAGTCGGCCCATTTGCGGACCGTTAATACGTTGGGCCGTTTTCATGTCAAAAAACCCGTTGGGCTGTTTTGATAGAGTTATCAAATACAGCCTATTAACGGCCCGTTATGGTCCACGAATAGTACGGCCCATGATTAGCGAAATGATGATACACCCCGTAGAAGGCCCATGGATCCTACGGCCCGTATGAGGCCCATCGTAGAAGGCCCATGGACCCTAAGGCCCGTATAGAAGGCTGATGGATCCTACGGCCGGACGAATGCCCATGGATCATACGTCCTGCAGGAGGCCCATGGTTACAACAGTCCGTCTGTTGCCATGATTATTTTGGCCTAGTTACCATAGGCTATTGTGGCCACTAGAAAAAACAGAAAAAGAACTGCAGTGACTACAAGCAAACAACTAAACAAGACAATAAGGAAATAAATAAGCAAGCAATTAATGCTAGCCTATTACCGCTATTACACATATTACATCCAGTGGGCATCAAAGTTCACCACCAGTGCAAATATAGGGGACAAAGCAGCACATTACATACACTGGCCGTCAAAATTGGCCACCAGTGCAAATAAACATGGCAGCAAAACAAGAGCTTAACTGAAACAACTTCAGAAGAGCTCAAGAAACGTTATCCTGGGTATCCATCATGCTGGCAATAAGCTTAGCAAGCCGATTAGCTTTGTCCTGTTTGGCGTTAAAATCCTCCAATGCTTGCTGTTGCACAAGAAAGTATGCATCTGAATGCTCCAGGGACTTCTGCAGTCCTTCCGCTTCTTGTTGCAGCATAGCTGATCGATGTCTTTCAGCTTGTAGTTGAGACTCAAGAAACCGAACTGATTCAGACAGTGAGTTTGAATAGCTTGTGCAAGCGGTAGTGGCCAATAACTCGAACACTAAACCAAGACAGGACTTCGCGGTTGTCTCTCTATCTTCAAGATAGTCTTCCTTAGCTGTTTTATCAGCTTTGTTGGAGACCAACAAGGATGTGTCACTATCCTGGACCTTATCTGCATTACTTCCTTTACCATTGCTTAATAAGGCACTCTTCCCCAATATTCTGTCAGCATTCTAAAAGAAGAAACAAGCAGACACATAACAAGTTTAGCATGTACTAGTATATGAAACTCATTTCGGTGAACTAGTTCATTAGTAAGGTGGACAGGACATAATAAAAGCATCAAAGAAACATATATCTATGTCCTATGGTCACTGCATTGTCTTGCCAAATCAAAATAGAGACATCGTTCAAATCATATCAGTTCAAGACAAAGCAGAAGTGAGAGAATACAAAGCGTGGGAAACTACACGGCACAACAAGATTTTAGATGGGTACCACGGGTCTACATGTCCAACAACACTATTGGCTCTGTTGTGATGCTAGTAATGTGCATGATATGAAAGTCAACTGTATACACAATTGAAATTGAAATCAAAAGAGCTATTGATAAGAGCAAACCTGTTAAAGAAGCATGTGTGAACATACCTGCTATGTCATTGGAGTTTCGATTGGATCCTTCAATTTAAAAATAAGTTTGTATGAGTAAATACAGTGATACAAGAGCAAAGCAATCATAGTTAAAAAAGGCGCGCCTAAGCGAGCGCTTAAGCGCGCCTAGGCTCTAGGCGTTGGCAAAACGCATTGCGCATAACTACGCATAATCTGTGCATAACTACGCAAAAGCATGCGCTTTGGTCAGTAAAGCGCAGGGCGGTGGCAAAACGCACAATTAATGCCTAGCGCTTTTTTGAACTATGATAGCAATGGAATCTTAAATTAGAACAGTTTTTCGTCAGGTTTAGGCACTTGTTCTACATGAACAGAGTACAGTAAGACGCAAGAATATAATACTTAAAAATAGAAAATGAGCTCATAGACCTTACCACATTCTTTGTTCGGGACTAGTACAGAACAAGGCATTCCCAGTCATCGTCCAGTAAATGTGTCTCAGGAGAACGTAAGGGAATTTGATGAGTTTCTTTGCCGGTGAAGTACGTTTTCTTTAGGTAATTCCGATACTGCCACCAAGCATTCTTGAAGATAGCAAAGGTATTAGCACAGGTTACCTCATCCTGAGTTTCCAAATCGGTCCTTCTCTATAGACAAAAATGGGAAAATTTGTTGTATTATAACCATCATGGAGGTAGGATGTATGGGACGAAGCAAAGTAATTGCCATGAATAACATTACTTACACATAACTCCTGGACAAACACCTGCAACTGGCATTTTCCTTCATCTTCAGTATAATATTTCCAAGATGGCAATATACGCACATACGATTTAACGACATCAAATGCGATAGATGCTAAACTACGACTAGCTGGTTGTGCTTCCTCCACGGGAATAGGCGTACTAACTGGTGGAGTTGGGGTTCGCCGTGATAGTACTGGCCCTTTGGGCACTGGAGCTTCCTTACTAACTGCTCTTGTTTGGGAGCTCTGTGGTGGAGATGGTGTTGTGTCAACAGGAACTGGGTTACTATCGGCTGGGGTTGGGGTTAGATTGGGTGAAGCTGGTTCTCTGTCCATCACAGTAGGGGTACAATCTGCGAGAGTTTGGGTTATGTGTGGTAGGGCTGGTTCTTGTGCATGTACAACCGGGGTGCTATCTCCACCAAGAGGTAGCACTGTTTTATTTCAAGACCGTGTTTTTAGTCCGCTAGATACTGGCATCACCCGCTCCAATTCAAATGGCTGATAAACAGGAAACATAGTTGAATGTACATACATTGTATGAGATACAGATGCAATATATAGTGTGGAAAAAGAGGGCATGAAATAGTTGACATGTATATTGTTTAACTAAAACGGATAGCATGACATAATTTCACATATATGATGTCTATCTAAACTGGATAGCATAGCATAACATAATTCAAAGATATGATGAATAACTAAACATGATCGCATGACATAATTCACCTACATGTTATCTAAGTAATCAGGATCGCATCATTTAATTCACATATGTCATTTATATGCTAAACAGAGGGCATTCGATATGATGTCTGAACTAAGAACATGGTGTTGAATATTGTCTATATGATGTCTAAACTATGCAATGCAAGACACTGTATGCATGATATGAGCAGTATAACCATGCCAAGTTAGAGCATACACCTCAGTGGGGGAATAGGACTGGTCATCTGTCTCTGAATCCATCTCTGAGGAGCTATCGGGACCCAACAAGAGATCTGCTTTGACAGGTAGCACTGTCTGCTCTAAAGGCCTTGTTTTCACTCTAGATTTTTCCATCTCCCACCCAAATGGCTGATTCATAGGAAGAGAAGTTTAATGTACAAACATTGTCGACAAATGGAAATGTAATGAAGAAAAGGATGGGCAAGATATCATTCAAATATATGATGCCTGGTTAAACAGGATGGCGTTGCACATTTCACATATATTATGGCTAGCTAAAAGACATGAGACTGCATAATTCCCATATATGATATAGAAACTAAACATGTGGCATTACAGAACATGTCTAAACTAAGAAGATGACATATATGATGTCAAAAGTAGGCACTGCAAGGCAACATATGCATGATATGACTAACATCATCATGCCAAGGTAGAGCAAAGACCTTGGGGGTAAATAGGAGTGGTCAGCGGCATCTGAATCCGCCTCAGAACAGATATCTTCCTCTGGATTATAATCTGGAGAGGGGGGAGGGTTTGCCATTGAACCCACCATGGAGCGATGTCTGCATGACATTGTATTGCCGCGCAAAACTCTTCTCGTTTTCTCTACATGTTCAGCATGACTGTGTACAATATCTGACATGCATACGAAAAAAATATGGTGAGATTATGTAAGGAGAGCATGTAGAAATTTAGAGTGATGGTAACAACCAGTGGATCGGCGTTTTTCCGTTGAACCAAAATAGCCCTAATGGATCGACGTGAATTTATAGTAATAAGTGATGCAACAAGTGTACAACCCCTTCGCCGTAGCCGTGTCGACCTCAGCATCATTGGGTTGGTCGCTGAAGCAGTTGAGGCAGAGGTGGCTGTCGGAGGTGTGGAGGAAGATCTGAGGAATCTGTAGACGGTGTCCAGGGCACTGCTCTATTGTGATGGATCGTTCTGTCGTTGGAGCAGCACCGGTGAGCCGTAAGACGTCAAGGCTGAAGCAGCACAAGACAGACATCGTCAATATCAAGTGGGATTCTAATAGCATCTCCAATAGATGATGTAAAATGGATGTAAAATTAACATCACCAAAAACCACCTGACTACAACATATGAGGTAAAAACTGTTGACTCTGAACTTAACTGTCAAAACTGAAATTTACTGTGGAATCTGAATGCTACTATCAAAACTGAATGCAATGGTAGCAGAGAGGCACTTGGCATGTAGTTTAGGGAGGGCTTGCAGTTCATCTTCAACCTGCACCCGCTGAGCCGCCAGCCACCACCGGCCGAACCGCCGGCCCCAGCGCTGCCTCGCCGCCCCGAAACAACTCGCCACCGCTGCCCCGGCCAGCCATCTAGGCCCCCCCCCCACCCTGAACCCTAAGATAGATAGTGGGGTATCTCTCCAGCGAGCCCCCGTCCCAGCTGCGGGTGGTTCTTCCTTAACTCCGGCGAGCCCCCCAACCCCTGAAAATTGACTGACCCAAAAGTCGATTCAGTCGACTGAAGTGTGGATTAATCAGAGCAGAGCAGCAGCACAAGCGAGGGGGAGAGCAGCAGTAGCAGCAGCAGCTGGGCGAGTGAGCGATCGAGTAAGAGCCGGAGCAGCAGCAGCAGCGCGAGCGAGCGAGCGAGAGCCGGAGCAGCAGCAGCAGATCCGGCTAGTATGGACGCCGCCGCCGAAGGGGCCTCGCGCTGGGGGAGAGCCGCCGTGGAGATGTCGCCCGTGGCGCTGGCTTCAAGGTAGCCGCTCCATGGGGGTGCGGGATGGAGGACCGTCAACGCCGGGAGGTCGAGTTAAGGAGAAGGTGCGATGCGATGAGTGTACAACCTCTTTGGTGGCGCCGAGTAGGCCTCTGCTTCGTCCGAGGAGTCGGTGAGGATGATGCGGTTCCAGTGGATTAGGTTGAGGCGGCGCTGTGGGGATGGAGCAGCCGCGATAGATGAGGTGACCGTCGGAGTAGCTCCTTGGAGGTGGAGGACGGGGCGGCTGAACCGGCGGGACGGCGAGATGGACAACGGATCCTCATCCGGGGAGGTGGACGAGGGACGTCGAGCTGTTGCGGTGGATGACGTCATCGGGGAAGAGGCTCCGGCTGTGCAGCGGTGACATGGCGGACGGAGGAGGGTGGGGTTTCGCGGCTGGAGTGGAGAGGTTATGGCGGCCTGGGATTTCGAATGGTGAGAAGGGGGCGATGGGAGGGGGTGAAGCATGACTTAGGGACGCGCTTGTCCAAAATGTAGGGTGTGTTACAAAAGTACCCCCCACTGATTTGAACTAGCGGCCCTTTTGACTCAGGGTTAGAAGGGGGGTTTCGCGTGTCGGGATTTGGCAGCTGGAGGGAGTTTTCGCGCGCGTTGTAATTTCGGGATAGCAAGGCGCTGGTTGTGAAGGCGCCAGTTTTGGGAGCACGATATCTGAATTTTAGGGACAAGCCTAACGTGTAGTAATATTGTACTTGTACGTACCAAATCAATTCGCACTTCCCTCAACCAAAAAGAAAACGAAAAAATAAAACTATTCACACCACACAAAGAGAGAGTCTTGCCCCGTTTTACTATACAAATGCTATTCAAAGCTACTCCCTCCTTCCATCTATATAGGGCCTAATGCGTTTTTCGATGCTAACTTTGACCAAATATTAGAGCAATGATATATGACATGCAACTTACACAAAGCACACCGTTAAATTCATCTGTGAAAGGTTCTTTCAATTATATAATTTTCACGTTGGGCATGTCATGTACTATTAATCTTGTCAATAGTCAAAGGCGGTCTTAAAAATCTCATTACGCCCTATATAGATGGAAGGAGGGAGTATGAATCCATGTTATGTCCGGTTAAATTTTTTCGCTTGCTGTATAATGCATGTAACCTACTCATACCAACATTTGAGTGCATTCCAAATGTCTATACTACCGCTGCAACTCGAACTAAATTTGAATTTGTTTCTCTATTTCAATAAGAATCTACAATCATGATTGTTGCCAACTTCAACCATCATAGTGTCCTTGCTATCCGCCAGATATAAATCAGACGGCCTATAATGCAGGATGGCAGGCACACCATCATCAACAACTCCATTTTTCATAAGAGTAGAGATAAAATATATTAAATGTAGTATAACATGTTCATAACCACACCATGTGTATCACCGTTATATATATTCACACATGCGTCGGTTTGAAACACTATGATAAATTCTTCAAATATCCGAATTCGCTTTTTATAATGAAGTATATATGATCTCTATTCGTCTTTTACACCCACAACCCTCTTATCTTTGTAGCTAGCGCTAACTTTCTCTTGTGCATGCACACGCTCGCATCCCTCTCACCCTCCCTCAGCATTCTATAGCTCCATCGCGCAAATTCGTCTTTTCACTTTAGGTCGTTCACCCATGGTGTGTGTAGGCCCCCCAGCTCCTTCTTTACGGCACACATCGATCGATATGCCTCTCTAGCCAGGTGTGCCTAGCACAAACACAAGCTTCCCCTCTTCTCTTGTCACCGTCCATGCCTCACTCCCACCACTCTTTTCATCGTTCTCGTACTCGCACACTCCTCCCCCCTCGATATAGTATGCCTCTCGTACCACCTCCTACATGCATCCCTCTCTCTCTATCCTTCTCCTCGTGCCTCATTTGCTTCTAACACACACATGCATGTATACCGATCGATCTCCCAACATATACCTAGATCGACTTTAACTACCCCCCCATCGATCGACGTACCTCACAAGTTATGTCTCTCCTTTCTCTAACAAAGGGCAATTGATCTTCCTATGTAGTTATGTCTGCTTACCACAGCCACATCGTCCCCCTCATCATTTGTGCATGCCTCCTGACCCGTCTCTCACACGCACGTGCACAGACAACAAGCAGCCATCTCCTCTCTTATTGATATTGCGGGTGTGCCCTCCGTTTGTCTAGCAAGCCTATCCCACCATTTGTTAGAAGCAACTCCACTACCACCCCCTCCAACAATCTAGCTCTGTCTCTCTCCCAACTTTATTCCTCTCCTGCACATATGCATGGATGCCGATCGATCTCCCTTAATACATGAGGCAGATCGATCTCCTTAATACATGAGGTAGGCCTCTCTCCTCCTCCACACACATACCAGCCATTGTACCTCTATAGTTAATTGGGCCTCCCTCTTCCCCCACCACACAACAATAGTCGAGCGCTGCAGGTAGGTATCCATGCCATAGAGACAAACTGCACATGTCCCATCTCATGTTCCAGTAGGCCAACCACTCTATATCTTTGACGTGGGCACACACAAATTCGATGGCACTCTTTATCGATCGCGCGCGCACACACACACACACATCATCCCTCTCTTCGATTCTATGGACACCTCAAGATGCATTTGTATGAGTAGTTTATCTTGTGAGAGAAAAGGTTGAACGAGGGAAGGCCTTATTTGCGAACACGGAGAGACGTGTGGGTATATTTTTGCAAAATTGCCATAGTTTCTTTCCTATCTGTTAGATATAAATCCGACGGCCTATATTGCAGGATGGCACTCACACCATCATCACTAACTCTATTTTCTACTCCCTCCGTCCGAAAATACTTATCATCAAAATGGATAAAAAGAGATGTATCTAAAACTAAAATACGTCTAGATACATTTCCTTTTATCCATTTTGATGACAAGTATTTCCGGACGGAGGGAGTATTTGTCTTTTTAGAGATTTCAACAAGTGACTATGACCGTACCTTACCAACATACTCAAAAAAGTAGTCCATAATTTTGATGTTACCCTCTTTTTTTTGGCGGCGCAGTGCCATCTGGATAACTCATAAATAAATAAAGTACTACATGATACTAATATATGATACATGGCCCAGGAGTACTAAGTATTATTAATACAGTTTTGCTAGAACTCATCTAGATGAGATATAATTTGGTCTCATTCATCTTTTATAGCCATTGGATGTGATGTTATATAAGATGCGTGTGTGCTGACGTGGGTTGTATTTGTTCTTGTGCAACGAACTGACCACTGCATGTCATGTTTGATAGTCTCAAGTCATTAAAAGCATACAAACCCCACATCTCTTCTTGGTTGATTCCTCTATTTATGTCAAAAAATAAGAAACAACGTGAGAGTTAATGCACCATGCCTATGTGTTTACTATTTGGTTTTCGTAAGATGACTTAATACTCACCTAGACGGAGGGAGTATTCGATTTGACAGCGGGCGGCGCAGTTCCCGGTACGGCTTTAATGCAGACGAGGGAGGGAGTAGCGGTTCCCGATATGTTGAACGGCCAATGCATCCTCCTTCAATTAATGCATGAGGGAAGTAATGGGAGGAGGTCCGGGAAAAGAGGCTGCACGATGTGAATGCAACGCAGTTTGCCCTTATTGCCCTCATATAAAGGCGCCCCTCCATTCCAATGCATCTACCACATCATGCGCACATAAGCATTTGCCTAAGCACCTACACTAAGCGCAAAAGAGCTCACTCCAGACCCATGGCGGTGATGCGCGTGAGCGGCCAGCGGCTGCGCCAGATGGTCCACGATGTCGGCCTGCGGCATGGCGCCGAGGATCATCTCCAGACGGTGCTGGAGACCGGCTGGTGGATGGCCGCCGTCGACGCCAACTACGACTCTCAGTTGGACCAGATGATCAATGCCACCAGCAACAAGTTCACCATCCTCAAGAAGCTCGCGGACGACATCACCGTACTCCTCCAGCCCGTGCACCCGGGCTCCTCATTGCCTGCCACCCTAATCGTCCTCCATGGCCGGAACCTCTTTCAAGCACTGGTAGCCCCGCGACTGCCCGCCGACGCCACGAAGAATGTCCACCTGGAGGTCGCGCTCGCCGCGGGCGCCTCGCCCTGCAAGAAATTCATCGACCTACACATCCACGTGTACGAGGAAATCGTGTACATAGGTATCTACAAGGCCAGTGAGGATGCTACGACGTTGGCCTTCCTCAACCGGCCGGAAGCCTTGGATGCCTTTGCTGAGAAGCACCTCGGCCTCGCCACAAAAGCCGCCGCTCCTTAGCCGCCGGTCGGTGGCCCGACGCACTAAGTTGGGGAGGAGGAGGTCGTACGTTCGTGCATCCATCTTTCTTCGTGCCTTCTATAACCACCACTGTGATCGCATCATCGTGGCCTTAATTCTTATTGTGTTGTTGCATTCTCGTTCCAGTCAATACCGACATGTGCGATGCCTTTGCTTAATTATATGCATCACTGTAACTAGTACTCCATCCGTCAATTTATAAGTTGTGCTTCCCTTTTCCATCAACTTCGTGCAACGCGCGGGCATCTTGCTAGAAACACTAGAATATGTCTATATAATCAGTATGTGATAGTCCATTTGAAATCTCAAAAAAGACAAATATTTAGGTACGGAGGGAGTAATATATTAGGAGTATATTAAAACAATATGGATTTCTTTCAAGTTTGTGAACAAATACTACTATTCTACTACTTTGGATCCGTCGCAACGCACGGGCACATTGCTGGTAAAAGGAAAAGGCATGCCGCGTTCGCGTCGCACCCCCACAAGCCCGGGAATCGGGAGTACAACACGGCCCGTCCGTCACGACACATAGCTTAGGGAAGGCGTGTTGCCTAGCATTTTCACTTTCATGTGGGACCGCCGTTGAGCAAACCGACAACCCGCCCGCCGCCGGGTTGGAAAACAGAAACGAGGGGAAGATCTAGTTGTAGCACGGAAGCCAAGAAATTTGGTGTCAGACGGGGCTCGTTGATTGAGTAGGAGCATTCCGTACTAGTACTACTCCTACTAGTACCAAGTTTGTACTCCTAATACTATATTACTAGTACTACCACTATACAACTAGTAGGTACATGCACGGCACAACATCGTAGGAATAAAAAACGGGAAGATCTTGTTTTGGGTGATTTATCTTTTTTCAATCAACGTAGTACGAATAATATGATGTGGGGGGCACCCATGAAGCTTATGTGGCTTGGTTGCATGGCTACGGAAGGTTAGAGAAAAATAAATATATAATGTGTTTAGAGTGCACCCCACTAAATAGATATACTTTGGATCCATTGCAACAGACTGGCACATATATATCTATACCCCCTATATAGTGTGTGAAAAACTTTGAAAGTTGGTCATTGGATGAAGCCAATCCGACGGTACAAAGATGGCAAATCCGAGCACTACTGGCCGTTGAATATCATCCACCAGATTCTGGCACATGTATAATCTAGAAGACTCCATGGTTGAACTTAATTCATGACTAACTTTGCCACAACTAAGCTTAGGCAAAGTTATTAGTTCTTCAAAATGAGAGCCACAAGTTGGCAAGCCTAAGGGAATCTTGCCACATTTTTTGTGTGTATGTCATGTGGGGCCTTAGTGTGGCTTGCCTAAGGTGTGGCTTGAACCAAACACTCACCTAAGTTAATCAAACTTGCCTAACCTTACATTCCACCAGATTTTGCCACACGTTAGAATCCAGAAAGCTCCACATGCACAAACCACCAGAATCTCATGCGTGCAATGCACGTGTACCTTACTAGTACTAGTTGGTAGTAGTAAGAAACAAATTCCAGTTTTGGCATGAGCTCGTACTGCGGGAGCACCACAAGGCCTGCCGCAGGAGTTACATTTCCCTCTCGGGGCCCACGGGACCAAACTTCAGTGGCTTAGTGCCCGGCCTATGAGTCAATGACATGCGGACCATAAATGCGGCTGACCCACATGTCATTCTCATGGTGGTGGCGTGGTTCATGATTCACTCATTCGAGATGAACCGGCCGGTGGTGGCGTGGCCGTGGCGAGGGTGCTTCTCGCAGCCGCTGGATGAAAATTCGATGGTGCGGGAGTACAGATCGGAGCACAGCAGTGGAGCAGGCAAACCGCGTCCAATCGGGTGTGTCTGTGGTAGAAAGTTGATGGTCGCCGCAGTTTAGCTGGCCCGCATGTCATGCAGACAAAGGCAGAGGAGCGGTGGGGCCGAGAGGGATGAGGGGCACGTCGGGGGGATGAGGATCCCCTAACGCGAACAATCCTACCATTCTATCACTAACATGTGGGACCCATAAGCTTGGGTCCCACCTGTCAGCGAAGGAAAGGCAGGGCAAGGCAGTGATAGGATTAGATGGCTAGTCTAACTAAAGTAGTAGATGATTATTTAAAGAGGTTTGGAGAATTAGGATTAGATGGCTAGTCTAACTGAAGTAGTAGATGATTATTTAAAGAGGTTAAAACAATGTGAACGCAGTGGGGTTTGGATGCAAATGAAGACGAAGGGGAGGTGAAGAAGCCGAGGAGAATCGGTTCCCGATGGAGAAGTAAATGGGAGAAGTGGTGTGCAGACAGTTGATTAGACGACTAGGTAGACTAAACGAAAAGGCTATGCAGGTAGACTGATGAGTTGTACCTGTTCGTGTACGTGCCCATCCTTCCTGATAGGTGGGATCTATGCAAACAGATAAAAAATGTGTCATAGTTGTTTTTTGAGCGCGTGAGTGGGAGACACAACATTCTCTGGTTAAGGAATACTCCCTCTGTTTAGGTGAGTATAAGTCACCTTATGAAAATCAGGTTTTCCCAAAACCTTTAGGCGTGGAGCATTAACTTCCTGCTCGATCCCCTCCCAGCCTCGTTAGCCAACGTTCTCTTCCTCTGCTGCCGCGTTCTACCTTTCCATTTTTCCTCTTCTCAAGTGTGGAACGATCTGCATGCCGCCCTTGATGCACCAGAACGACCACTGCATGCATCGCGGCAGGGCGTTGATTGGGCATGCACGAGAATTTGGTACTGCTCGCAATATGGATGATACCTGAACGATGAAGTGAACAGACATGCTAGCACGGGAGACCTATTTCCGCTATACAATACTGGAGTACTCATGTTCCTACTACTACTACTACTACTACTACTGCGGTACACTTGATGGTCAAAATACTATTCATCCAGTCCTCACAGTGAAGAGACAACACCCTGCGCCTGACACTAGTCCACGCGGCGTGTTCGGGTTACCAAAGTCAGCCTCACCCTGTGCACTGTGTAGTCTGTCACCGCCGCTGTATAGCACATTGGCGCCTTGCCTCATCTCCCTCTCCGCTCACATAGCACCACTCCATCTCCATCTCCTTCTCCGTCTCCGTCTCCATCTCACTGTGCACCCGTGTACCGTCGCCTCACTCGCCTCCCCCAGTACCACTATTCCCTCGCTAGCCGCTCCAGCACTGACATCCTTCTCCCCCGTAAATCAAGCCCCCTTCCAAACTCCACCATGGTCGAACGCGAACCGCACAGCATCCATATGAGCCGCGATTGGAGCAATCTCCCCAATAACATCCTCGACCTCTGTTGTTCGTGTATGGATATGTTGAGCGCCCTGCGGCTGGCTGCATGCTCGAGAGACATGCACAAGGCCATCATCGAAGCAAGCCCTAAGCTTTTCAAGACACCCTACTTGCTGCTATCTGGTCTTGCGAGATTGGATCACCATGATACGGAGGCGTGCATGATGCCCCTCGACTTCAATCCGATCTCCATTAGCCGAAACTTCTTTGCAGGTATGTAGTGGGCCGCCGTACATCATTTCCCTCGACATCGATCCGATCAACATCGCCCGAAACTTCTTGGCAGGTATGTACTGGGTCGCCATGAACTCCCACTAGATGGCTGCCTTCAGAGAAGACGGTAAAAAGTTGGTGCTCGTGAACTTCCAGACCTCCCATGAGATTATCCTTCCTCCATTGGATTATATAGAGTATTACCATCGCGGTCCAAGTCATCTAGATTACTATGTCAGTTGGACGGACCTTGTTTTGCAGAAGATTGTAGAAACATGCACCACACTGTTGGTTTCGTCTAACCATACATTAGGGAAGTAAATGTGCATATGGAGAACTCTATATTTGGAAGTAGTGAAATACTGCAATGCTTACCATGTGTACATACCTATATTCGCCCTTCAGCAATCAATGGCTAGAATAATATCCTCACAAAAAATTTGCCCACATAACACGAGTATATAACAATGCATGGTCTGTTAGTTACCTTTAAGAATTTGTTTGTGAGGACAAAACATGATTACATAACATGCATGACATGGTAGTTTGTTGTGAAGAATCGATTGTGAGATAACATGAGTATAACCATGCATGGCACTTCTATATTTTTGAACCCAGTATACATTTCCCTGTATTTTCCTCCCAGTTCCAACAGGGACATATCAATGCTATTTCTTGCATTATCCTACTCATACTCTGAAAAATGTTGATCTTACATTAACAATGCATGTCCTTTTTGATATGATGCAGTGTCCCTACAGTTACTGCCCTTTGTAATCACACCACCTTTGCAAAAAACAGGGAAGCACAACTGGTTCCTCGCTCGATCAGACGACGGCAAAAGGCTGATGATCATTCGGACACATGAGCCGGAAAAGTTATATTGCAAAAACCCCATTGTATACAAGCACCATCTAATACGTGAGTATCCGGGCAGTGGTTGTTACGTCTGTGAGCAGGATATCATCTTGTTGGGGGCCTTTAGGATTTTTTTTAGTTGGTGGCGGGTAAACAGCCTTGGTTCACACTCTCTGTTTCTCGGACTCAATTATCTGATTAACTAGGAGATCACTATTGGCAAGGACCTTGATGGCAGAGAGGCTCTGTTTGCTATGGAAAACTGTGTCTACACGGTGAGCCCTAGGAGTTCGGGAGCAAACTCCCCTGATTGTCAACGATACATCATGCAGCCAAAAGAAGGTGAGAATGACAAAGGCATCCAGATTAACTTTGATCCTTGGATGTCTCAATTACGACAGGCAGTGATGTGGTTCAAGCCTTCAGGTTGATAGGTAATTGGGCTGTTGCATCGAAAGGGTGGAGTACTGGTGTCTCCGGATCACTGGTCGCTGAAGCGGGGCTGCAAATTATGATGGTGTTGGATCATCTCTTCGAATGACTTTGTTGTCTTTGCTGCTGGTTTTGGATGGGTAGTTCTTTATTTTGTTATGCATATTCCTTGTCATTTGGTCATCCACGTCTATGTCACTCTTACTATGTAATAGTTGCTTCTGTTTAGAATGTCATTCTCGTCTGGATCACGAGAGTCTAAGCGCTGCAGATGGGTGCGTTTTGGTGGTGTAGCAAGACTTATTATGAACGATCATGTCTTGCTGTTTATGTCAGTAGTAGTCACTAGTCAGTGTTTGAATGTTGTATATATTGTTGTTTCGAATTGTTTATTGTCTCGAATTACTGGTGGGCTAAATGACGGCATCACCATTCTCCAGTATTCAGAGTATATCTCCTTTTTCAAGTTATATAATTAGAGCTCAGTGTCTTTTCGATGATGTACACTTGTTTGGGCCAGTGAGGTGTCGTTGAATATGGGCCGAGTAGTAACGCAATGCCAAATAGGTCAATTATGACTCTTAGGCCGGCCTCTCAAAAGATCCTAAAAAAAGGCCGGGCTCTCCAAAAAAGAAAGAATAAGGACTCTTAGGCCGACATGTGGGCGCCACTGGTGTTTTCGTGCGCTTGCGCGCCGAGAGCATATTGGCGCGTGCTCGAAATTCATGCTACCTTCTCATCCCCAGTCTCCCGCCCCTCCCACACCTATGGAATCTCGATTCCTACTCCAGTTCCCCCAAATCCCCCTCCTGTACTCCCTGTACTCAAGCGCACTATCATGTCGCTGGTCAACGCAGATCTCCGAGCTAGAGATCCTGAGGTCCGTCCTTCCTTCGGTCGCTGTGTGCTGTCGCTCAACAGTGGCATGGCGGCGCTTGACGACCAGTTTGCCGGCAAAGTGCTGATGGTAACCATCAACGGCGACCGTCCTCCCGTCTCGCCAAACGACCTTGTCAAAGCTCTTAGCATTGCGCACGGCATCCAAATAAGTGACTTGCTCGTCGAAGTCTGTCCGCCACCGACTGATTTCTTCATCAGGTTCCGAACAACTTTTGACTGCAGTCGTGTGTTCGAATCTTCTCGGCGTTTGTTCTGCGATAGCGCGCTGGTGAGCTTTGATGGGTGGCACCCCGGATGGGGCTCAGTGCCCTCTGAGCTTGAGTTTTTAACAAATCATACCTTCCATGGCATGCCTCGACGTGCTTGGAATAGCGAGTCCATGAACGAGCTTATCAACGACCTTGGAGGTGAGCTCGTAAGTATGTTTGTTCCTCCAGACAGCTGGGCTCTGATGGTTATGGCATGGATGAAGAAGCCGTCCACCATACCGAAGGTGATTGGTGTTGAGATACCGGTGCAGGAACCGGGGTTGTACTATTCGTCGCCACCAAGGCCGACGCGGACCACGTTAGGGATGTACCTGTATCGAGTGTTCGTGCATGTCGAAGAAGTGGTCAATCCATCAATTGAAGTCCTGCCGCCGCCGCTGGTGCCAGGGTCTGTCAACGACGTCCATTACAGGAGTCAACATCAGACTTTCCCCGTGTTGCTCGGAACAATGGATGACATAGGGCCTACTCCATCATGCGGCGGAGGCCACTGCTTCTTTGGGAGAAGAGGCAGGGCTGACTGCCTGGATGTGCTCTAATTTGAGGTAACAACTAAATCTTGTCAGATACTAGTTAAATCCGAGCTATGGGTGTGAAGCACTGATATGCCAGTACATTTGATTGTGACATGTTCTAATTTGTACCTGAACTTTTATTAGAAAGGGTTGTACGTCAACTTAATGTGCTAGCAGAACTTATTGTGTTGTCTGTCTATTTTCTTTCCACAACATTCAAGATATTTCCCCATCATTGATAAAGACGATGAACCGTTATGTACGACTTCGTTGGTTTCAAAATAGCCCTTCCCGTAGCGATCCACTGCTTCCATCCTGATTGTGCCGCCTGCGTGAAATTTTAGTATGCAAGTTCGTGCTATGATGTTCTATATGATTGTGTCAACTGTATAAGTTTTTACTGAGCATCAGCAATGCATATGGCTGAAAGATGTATTTATAAGCATCGACCGATGGGTCTCTCTCTCTATCTATCTCTCTCTCTCTCACACACACACGCACACACGCACAAGTGGGACCCGTTGAATTATTTATTTGCTCGTGACAGCTTTTAATTAGGTTCCACTGTAATCTAACTTTTTTCTTAAGTTATTAATTGAGCTCAGTGACTTCAAAAAGTTGTACAGAAGCCTTGTTTGGGCCTTTCCGGCGTCACTGAATGTGGGCTGAGTAACCATGTTATGTTGTACTGTACTACACAGGCTTTTTTTTCAACATCAGCAATGCAGCTAGGCCGACAGTTGTACACAATATCCGGGTCAACTTGTTATTCTCCGCCCCGCTGGGCTGCAAACTTTCCTAGGAGGTATGCATTAGGCTTAACAAGAAAATGGATTTAAGAAATAATAAATGGGATGTAATTATAATAACTGGACAGTTACTATGCATCAAACACGTAATTAGTTTGAAAAATATATTGTTTTTGGAATTTGAAAATTTTAATTTCATTACTTATTGCGTGCGCAATATTTCATTGGATTTTAACGTAATACAACTTTATTTTGAAATTGTATTTAACCTGACTAGAAATTTCAGATAAAAATATTTCGTATCCCATCAAAATGTGGGAATTTTTTTTTTGAATTCTGTTTTGAGTGGTTGTTTGAAATTATTAATCGTTGTCCTAGCTAGAAGTTGGGTTGTACTTTTAACAAACTGTAAATGGGTTGTAGTAAATTCCATTAGAATTAAAAAAATGGGTTGTACATTCTTACAAATCGCAAATGGGCTATATGTTCCCTGCCAAATCCTAGTTGTGGGCCTACTAAGTTGACCCGTACCAAGGGCTTTGTCAACTTAGTCAATATAAACGATTCTAGCTGAAGTGATCGTACGATGTCCATCCAACGGTCGTAGTGCTTCTTCAACCTCTGGTCTTCTTGCTCCAGCCGCCCAAAGCAGCACCGGGCTTGTCGCGTGCTCCTGCCTCTCGTGGCCGGCTGTGATGCCACGGAGGCCTCACCGCCCCGTACTACTCCCACCACTGGCCAGGCCATCCCTCTACTCATCCATACCCCCTGTTATTCTACGGCGATGGCAGCCTCACACCGTAGCTGAACCAGTGAACCCTCGTACTCCTCTCCGCGCGGGCTTCCGCTGATGCGTCTTCCCCGACTCCGCGTCGTCCCCTTCCTAGGCCTCGCTGTCGTCCAGACCACCGCCCTGGTGCTCTCCGCGCGGCGTGGTCAACATGGTCAATGACCAACTTCCATCGGGAGAGTACTGTACGTGGAGAGGCTGACAGCTGGGTCCAGGCGGCCGCAAGGAAGTGCCTCCTTATTAAGTGCAAAATAATTATTCCTCCACCTGACAGCAGGGAGCCACCAGACGGGCCACCTTATTTCGCGAAAAAATGTTTCCCTCCTGACTGCTGGGACCCACTGGACGGGCCAGCATATTTCGCCAAAAAAACGTTCCCCCCGCTGTCAGCTCGAACCCACCGGAAGTGCCTCCTTATTACGCACAAAAAATGAATACTCCCCCTACTAGCTGGGACCCACCATGGTGGGAGGCTGACTTGTGGGCCTACTAAGTTGACTGGGATGGGGGCCTTTGTCAACTTTAGTCAATATGAACGATTCTAGATCCAGTGACCGTACGATGTCCATCCAAAGGTCGTAGTGCTTCTTCAACCTCTGGTCTTCTTGCTCCAGCCGCCCAATGCAGCGCCGGTCGTGCCGCATGCTCCTGCCTCCCGTGGCCGGCTGTGCTGCCGCGGAGGCCTCACTGCCCATACTATTCCCACCGCTGGCCAGCCTTGCGGCGACGGCAACCTCACACCGCAACCGAACCAGTGAACCCTCGTACTCCTCTCCGCGCTGGCTAACACTGCCGCGTCTTCCCCGGCTCCCCGTTGTCCCCTTCCTAGGCCTCACCGTCGTCCACCGCCCTGGTGCTCTCGGCGCGACGTGGTCAACATGGTCAAGGAACGACTTCCATCGGACGTGGAGTATACGTGGAGAGGCTGACAGCTGGGTCCACGGCCGCAGCAAGGAAGTGCCTCCTTATTACGCGGAAAATAATGATTCCTCCACCTGACAGCTGGGACCCACCGGATGGGCCACTATATTTCGCGAAAAAAATGTTCCCCCTGACTGCTGGGACCCACCAGCTACATCTTCGCAGCCAAGGAAGTGCCTGACAGTCGGGACCCACCTGGTCGAAGCGTACGTAGCGTTGTCATTCTAGTCGCTAACGTGTACGTACATATATACTGGTGGATGTAGAGGCGCGCACATGTCGTAGTAGAGGCGCGCACGTAGCATGTACACGTACGTACAGCGGCCAGGGTGCAAGAAAGAAAATACGGCCACGTATGTGTACATACGGGCGGGGTCTCGAAGGCCTACTCGCGCATACGTACGGCCAGGGCCCGTGTACATGGCTTGGTCGGAACGGAGAAACATCATTATCGTCGTGTTCATGGGGAGGCAACGGAATGCGTCGTGTTCATCGGGAGGCAACGGAACGCGTGGGAGCCAACCGGCTGGGTAGAAACGAAATGCGCGGTCGTGTTCATCAGGAGGGCTTGGACGGAACAGGCGATGGAAACGAGGCATGGCGTACCGCACAACGGAGGAAACGGACCTCCTACATTCGGAACGGGGTCCTGTTGATCGGGAGTGGTCTGACGTACCGCAAAACGGAGGAAACGGACCTCCTACGGTCGAAACGGGGGTCATGTTCATCGGGAGGGGTGTGGCATACCGCAAAACGGACGAAACGGACCTCTTATGGTCGAAACGGGGGTCCTGTTGATCAGGAGGGTGTGGCATACCGTAAAACGGACGAAACAGACTTGTGTTGGAGCGCTATGGTTTAAACGGGGGTCCTGTTCATCAGGAGGGGTGTGGCGTGCCGCAAAACGAGACTCCACGGGATACTGTTCATCTCCACCGTCGACCTCCTCCAGCCTCCACGGGCTCCTGTTCATCCAGCCTCCACCGCGCGCTACTCC